>NW_027193753.1:0-31385 GCF_032444005.1 Ranitomeya imitator | reverse complement strand
TTCAGGTATCTCCTATACTAATAGAGCCACATGCTCACCGGTTTGCCACATGATGTAGGCCTATGGACTGAACAAGAAACCACCAAAAATTTTAACCAGTCATCGTTCTCACAACACTGAGGACCAGTCATTCAAAATGACTTCTCCATGCATTTTATGCATTGGTAAAAGCACTATGATGAAAAGTGTGATATGTTTTCAGGTATCTCCTATACTAATAGAGCCACATGCTCACTGGTTTGCCACATGATGTAGGCCTATGGATCTGAACAAGAAACCACCAAAAATTTTAACCAGTCATCGTTCTCACAACACTGAGAACCAGTCATTCGAAATGACTTCTCCATGCATTTTATGCATTGGTAAAAGCACTATGATGAAAAGTGTGATATGTTTTCAGGTATCTCCTATACTAATAGAGCCACATGCTCACCGGTTTGCCACATGATGTAGGCCTATGGACTGAACAAGAAACCACCAAAAATTTTAACCAGTCATCGTTCTCACAACACTGAGGACCAGTCATTCGAAATGACTTCTCCATGCATTTTATGCATTGGTAAAAGCACTATGATGAAAAGTGTGATATGTTTTCAGGTATCTCCTATACTAATAGAGCCACATGCTCACCGGTTTGCCACATGATGTAGGCCTATGGACTGAACAAGAAACCACCAAAAATTTTAACCAGTCATCGTTCTCACAACACTGAGGACCAGTCATTCGAAATGACTTCTCCATGCATTTTATGCATTGGTAAAAGCACTATGATGAAAAGTGTGATATGTTTTAGGTATCTCCTATACTAATAGAGCCACATGCTCACCGGTTTGCCACATGATGTAGGCCTATGGACTGAACAAGAAACCACCAAAAATTTTAACCAGTCATCGTTCTCACAACACTGAGGACCAGTCATTCGAAATGACTTCTCCATGCATTTTATGCATTGGTAAAAGCACTATGATGAAAAGTGTGATATGTTTTTCAGGTATCTCCTATACTAATAGAGCCACATGCTCACCGGTTTGCCACATGATGTAGGCCTATGGACTGAACAAGAAACCACCAAAAATTTTAACCAGTCATCGTTCTCACAACTCTGAGGACCAGTCATTCGAAATGACTTCTCCATGCATTTTATGCATTGGTAAAAGCACTATGATGAAAAGTGTGAATATGTTTTCAGGTATCTCCTATACTAATAGAGCCACATGCTCACCGGTTTGCCACATGATGTAGGCCTATGGAACTGAACAAGAAACCACCAAAAATTTTAACCAGTCATCGTTCTCACAACACTGAGGACCAGTCATTCGAAATGACTTCTCCATGCATTTTATGCATTGGTAAAAGCACTATGATGAAAAGTGTGATATGTTTTCAGGTATCTCCTATACTAATAGAGCCACATGCTCACCGGTTTGCCACATGATGTAGGCCTATGGAACTGAACAAGAAACCACCAAAAATTTTAACCAGTCATCGTTCTCACAACACTGAGGACCAGTCATTCGAAATGACTTCTCCATGCATTTTATGCATTGGTAAAAGCACTATGATGAAAAGTGTGATATGTTTTCAGGTATCTCCTATACTAATAGAGCCACATGCTCACCGGTTTGCCACATGATGTAGGCCTATGGACTGAACAAGAAACCACCAAAAATTTTAACCAGTCATCGTCTCACAACACTGAGGACCAGTCATTCGAAATGACTTCTCCATGCATTTTATGCATTGGTAAAAGCACTATGATGAAAAGTGTGATATGTTTTCAGGTATCTCCTATACTAATAGAGCCACATGCTCACCGGTTTGCCACATGATGTAGGCCTATGGACTGAACAAGAAACCACCAAAAATTTTAACCAGTCATCGTTCTCACAACACTGAGGACCAGTCATTCGAAATGACTTCTCCATGCATTTTATGCATTGGTAAAAGCACTATGATGAAAAGTGTGATATGTTTTCAGGTATCTCCTATACTAATAGAGCCACATGCTCACCGGTTTGTCACATGATGTAGGCCTATGGACTGAACAAGAAACCACCAAAAATTTTAACCAGTCATCGTTCTCACAACACTGAGGACCAGTCATTCGAAATGACTTCTCCATGCATTTTATGCATTGGTAAAAGCACTATGATGAAAAGTGTGATATGTTTTCAGGTATCTCCTATACTAATAGAGCCATATGCTCACCGGTTTGCCACATGATGTAGGCCTATGGACTGAACAAGAAACCACCAAAAATTTTAACCAGTCATCGTTCTCACAACACTGAGGACCAGTCATTCGAAATGACTTCTCCATGCATTTTATGCATTGGTAAAAGCACTATGATGAAAAGTGTGATATGTTTTCAGGTATCTCCTATACTAATAGAGCCACATGCTCACCGGTTTGCCACATGATGTAGGCCTATGGACTGAACAAGAAACCACCAAAAATTTTAACCAGTCATCGTTCTCACAACACTGAGGACCAGTCATTCGAAATGACTTCTCCATGCATTTTATGCATTGGTAAAAGCACTATGATGAAAAGTGTGATATGTTTTCAGGTATCTCCTATACTAATAGAGCCACATGCTCACCGGTTTGCCACATGATGTAGGCCTATGGACTGAACAAGAAACCACCAAAAATTTTAACCAGTCATCGTTCTCACAACACTGAGGACCAGTCATTCAAAATGACTTCTCCATGCATTTTATGCATTGGTAAAAGCACTATGATGAAAAGTGTGATATGTTTTCAGGTATCTCCTATACTAATAGAGCCACATGCTCACCGGTTTGCCACATGATGTAGGCCTATGGACTGAACAAGAAACCACCAAAAATTTTAACCAGTCATCGTTCTCACAACACTGAGGACCAGTCATTCGAAATGACTTCTCCATGCATTTTATGCATTGGTAAAAGCACTATGATGAAAAGTGTGATATGTTTTCAGGTATCTCCTATACTAATAGAGCCATATGCTCACCGGTTTGCCACATGATGTAGGCCTATGGACTGAACAAGAAACCACCAAAAATTTTAACCAGTCATCGTTCTCACAACACTGAGGACCAGTCATTCGAAATGACTTCTCCATGCATTTTATGCATTGGTAAAAGCACTATGATGAAAAGTGTGATATGTTTTCAGGTATCTCCTATACTAATAGAGCCACATGCTCACCGGTTTGCCACATGATGTAGGCCTATGGACTGAACAAGAAACCACCAAAAATTTTAACCAGTCATCGTTCTCACAACACTGAGGACCAGTCATTCAAAATGACTTCTCCATGCATTTTATGCATTGGTAAAAGCACTATGATGAAAAGTGTGATATGTTTTCAGGTATCTCCTATACTAATAGAGCCACATGCTCACCGGTTTGTCACATGATGTAGGCCTATGGACTGAACAAGAAACCACCAAATATTTTAACCAGTCATCGTTCTCACAACACTGAGGACCAGTCATTCGAAATGAGTTCTCCATGCATTTTATGCATTGGTAAAAGCACTATGATGAAAAGTGTGATATGTTTTCAGGTATCTCCTATACTAATAGAGCCACATGCTCACCGGTTTGCCACATGATGTAGGCCTATGGACTGAACAAGAAACCACCAAAAATTTTAACCAGTCATCGTTCTCACAACACTGAGGACCAGTCATTCGAAATGACTTCTCCATGCATTTTATGCATTGGTAAAAGCACTATGATGAAAAGTGTGATATGTTTTCAGGTATCTCCTATATTATTAGAGCCACATGCTCACCGGTTTGCCACATGATGTAGGCCTATGGACTGAACAAGAAACCACCAAAAATTTTAACCAGTCATCGTTCTCACAACACTGAGGACCAGTCATTCGAAATGACTTCTCCATGCATTTTATGCATTGGTAAAAGCACTATGATGAAAAGTGTGATATGTTTTCAGGTATCTCCTATATTATTAGAGCTACATGCTCACCGGTTTGCCACATGATGTAGGCCTATGGACTGAACAAGAAACCACCAAAAATTTTAACCAGTCATCGTTCTCACAACACTGAGGACCAGTCATTCGAAATGACTTCTCCATGCATTTTATGCATTGGTAAAAGCACTATGATGAAAAGTGTGATATGTTTTCAGGTATCTCCTATACTAATAGAGCCACATGCTCACCGGTTTGCCACATGATGTGGGCCTATGGACTGAACAAGAAACCACCAAAAATTTTAACCAGTCATCGTTCTCACAACACTGAGAACCAGTCATTCGAAATGACTTCTCCATGCATTTTATGCATTGGTAAAAGCACTATGATGAAAAGTGTGATATGTTTTCAGGTATCTCCTATACTAATAGAGCCACATGCTCACCGGTTTGCCACATGATGTAGGCCTATGGACTGAACAAGAAACCACCAAAAATTTTAACCAGTCATCGTTCTCACAACACTGAGGACCAGTCATTCGAAATTACTTCTCCATGCATATTATGCATTGGTAAAAGCACTATGATGAAAAGTGTGATATGTTTTCAGGTATCTCCTATACTAATAGAGCCACATGCTCACCGGTTTGCCACATGATGTAGGCCTATGGACTGAACAAGAAACCACCAAAAATTTTAACCAGTCATCGTTCTCACAACACTGAGGACCAGTCATTCGAAATGACTTCTCCATGCATTTTATGCATTGGTAAAAGCACTATGATGAAAAGTGTGATATGTTTTCAGGTATCTCCTATACTAATAGAGCCACATGCTCACCGGTTTGCCACATGATGTAGGCCTATGGACTGAACAAGAAACCACCAAAAATTTTAACCAGTCATCGTTCTCACAACACTGAGGACCAGTCATTCGAAATGACTTCTCCATGCATTTTATGCATTGGTAAAAGCACTATGATGAAAAGTGTGATATGTTTTCAGGTATCTCCTATACTAATAGCGCCACATGCTCACCGGTTTGCCACATGATGTAGGCCTATGGACTGAACAAGAAACCACCAAAAATTTTAACCAGTCATCGTTCTCACAACATTGAGGACCAGTCATTCGAAATGACTTCTCCATGCATTTTATGCATTGGTAAAAGCACTATGATGAAAAGTGTGATATGTTTTCAGGTATCTCCTATACTAATAGAGCCACATGCTCACCGGTTTGCCACATGATGTAGGCCTATGGACTGAACAAGAAACCACCAAAAATTTTAACCAGTCATCGTTCTCACAACATTGAGGACCAGTCATTCGAAATGACTTCTCCATGCATTTTATGCATTGGTAAAAGCACTATGATGAAAAGTGTGATATGTTTTCAGGTATCTCCTATACTAATAGAGCCACATGCTCACCGGTTTGCCACATGATGTAGGCCTATGGACTGAACAAGAAACCACCAAAAATTTTAACCAGTCATCGTTCTCACAACACTGAGGACCAGTCATTCGAAATGACTTCTCCATGCATTTTATGCATTGGTAAAAGCACTATGATGAAAAGTGTGATATGTTTTCAGGTATCTCCTATACTAATAGAGCCACATGCTCACCGGTTTGCCACATGATGTAGGGCCTATGGACTGAACAAGAAACCACCAAAAATTTTAACCAGTCATCGTTCTCACAACACTGAGGACAAGTCATTCGAAATGACTTCTCCATGCATTTTATGCATTGGTAAAAGCACTATGATGAAAAGTGTGATATGTTTTCAGGTATCTCCTATACTAATAGAGCCACATGCTCACCGGTTTGCCACATGATGTAGGCCTATGGACTGAACAAGAAACCACCAAAAATTTTAACCAGTCATCGTTCTCACAACACTGAGGACCAGTCATTCGAAATGACTTCTCCATGCATTTTATGCATTGGTAAAAGCACTATGATGAAAAGTGTGATATGTTTTCAGGTATCTCCTATACTAATAGAGCCACATGCTCACCGGTTTGCCACATGATGTAGGCCTATGGACTGAACAAGAAACCACCAAAAATTTTAACCAGTCATCGTTCTCACAACACTGAGGACCAGTCATTCAAAATGACTTCTCCATGCATTTTATGCATTGGTAAAAGCACTATGATGAAAAGTGTGATATGTTTTCAGGTATCTCCTATACTAATAGAGCCACATGCTCACCGGTTTGCCACATGATGTAGGCCTATGGACTGAACAAGAAACCACCAAAAATTTTAACCAGTCATCGTTCTCACAACACTGAGGACCAGTCATTCGAAATGACTTCTCCATGCATTTTATGCATTGGTAAAACCACTATGATGAAAAGTGTGATATGTTTTCAGGTATCTCCTATACTAATAGAGCCACATGCTCACCGGTTTGCCACATGATGTAGGCCTATGGACTGAACAAGAAACCACCAAAAATTTTAACCAGTCATCGTTCTCACAACACTGAGGACCAGTCATTCGAAATGACTTCTCCATGCATTTTATGCATTGGTAAAAGCACTATGATGAAAAGTGTGATATGTTTTCAGGTATCTCCTATACTAATAGAGCCACATGCTCACCGGTTTGCCACATGATGTAGGGCCTATGGACTGAACAAGAAACCACCAAAAATTTTAACTAGTCATCGTTCTCACAACACTGAGGACCAGTCATTCGAAATGACTTCTCCATGCATTTTATGCATTGGTAAAAGCACTATGATGAAAAGTGTGATATGTTTTCAGGTATCTCCTATACTAATAGAGCCACATGCTCACCGGTTTGCCACATGATGTAGGCCTATGGACTGAACAAGAAACCACCAAAAATTTTAACCAGTCATCGTTCTCACAACACTGAGGACCAGTCATTCGAAATTACTTCTCCATGCATTTTATGCATTGGTAAAAGCACTATGATGAAAAGTGTGATATGTTTTCAGGTATCTCCTATACTAATAGAGCCACATGCTCACCGGTTTGCCACATGATGTAGGCCTATGGACTGAACAAGAAACCACCAAAAATTTTAACCAGTCATCGTTCTCACAACACTGAGGACCAGTCATTCGAAATGACTTCTCCATGCATTTTATGCATTGGTAAAAGCACTATGATGAAAAGTGTGATATGTTTTCAGGTATCTCCTATACTAATAGAGCCACATGCTCACCGGTTTGCCACATGATGTAGGCCTATGGACTGAACAAGAAACCACCAAAAATTTTAACCAGTCATCGTTCTCACAACACTGAGGACCAGTCATTCGAAATGACTTCTCCATGCATTTTATGCATTGGTAAAAGCACTATGATGAAAAGTGTGATATGTTTTCAGGTATCTCCTATACTAATAGCGCCACATGCTCACCGGTTTGCCACATGATGTAGGCCTATGGACTGAACAAGAAACCACCAAAAATTTTAACCAGTCATCGTTCTCACAACATTGAGGACCAGTCATTCGAAATGACTTCTCCATGCATTTTATGCATTGGTAAAAGCACTATGATGAAAAGTGTGATATGTTTTCAGGTATCTCCTATACTAATAGAGCCACATGCTCACCGGTTTGCCACATGATGTAGGCCTATGGACTGAACAAGAAACCACCAAAAATTTTAACCAGTCATCGTTCTCACAACATTGAGGACCAGTCATTCGAAATGACTTCTCCATGCATTTTATGCATTGGTAAAAGCACTATGATGAAAAGTGTGATATGTTTTCAGGTATCTCCTATACTAATAGAGCCACATGCTCACCGGTTTGCCACATGATGTAGGCCTATGGACTGAACAAGAAACCACCAAAAATTTTAACCAGTCATCGTTCTCACAACACTGAGGACCAGTCATTCGAAATGACTTCTCCATGCATTTTATGCATTGGTAAAAGCACTATGATGAAAAGTGTGATATGTTTTCAGGTATCTCCTATACTAATAGAGCCACATGCTCACCGGTTTGCCACATGATGTGGGCCTATGGACTGAACAAGAAACCACCAAAAATTTTAACCAGTCATCGTTCTCACAACACTGAGGACAAGTCATTCGAAATGACTTCTCCATGCATTTTATGCATTGGTAAAAGCACTATGATGAAAAGTGTGATATGTTTTCAGGTATCTCCTATACTAATAGAGCCACATGCTCACCGGTTTGCCACATGATGTAGGCCTATGGACTGAACAAGAAACCACCAAAAATTTTAACCAGTCATCGTTCTCACAACACTGAGGACCAGTCATTCGAAATGACTTCTCCATGCATTTTATGCATTGGTAAAAGCACTATGATGAAAAGTGTGATATGTTTTCAGGTATCTCCTATACTAATAGAGCCACATGCTCACCGGTTTGCCACATGATGTAGGCCTATGGACTGAACAAGAAACCACCAAAAATTTTAACCAGTCATCGTTCTCACAACACTGAGGACCAGTCATTCAAAATGACTTCTCCATGCATTTTATGCATTGGTAAAAGCACTATGATGAAAAGTGTGATATGTTTTCAGGTATCTCCTATACTAATAGAGCCACATGCTCACCGGTTTGCCACATGATGTAGGCCTATGGACTGAACAAGAAACCACCAAAAATTTTAACCAGTCATCGTTCTCACAACACTGAGGACCAGTCATTCGAAATGACTTCTCCATGCATTTTATGCATTGGTAAAACCACTATGATGAAAAGTGTGATATGTTTTCAGGTATCTCCTATACTAATAGAGCCACATGCTCACCGGTTTGCCACATGATGTAGGCCTATGGACTGAACAAGAAACCACCAAAAATTTTAACCAGTCATCGTTCTCACAACACTGAGGACCAGTCATTCGAAATGACTTCTCCATGCATTTTATGCATTGGTAAAAGCACTATGATGAAAAGTGTGATATGTTTTCAGGTATCTCCTATACTAATAGAGCCACATGCTCACCGGTTTGCCACATGATGTAGGCCTATGGACTGAACAAGAAACCACCAAAAATTTTAACTAGTCATCGTTCTCACAACACTGAGGACCAGTCATTCGAAATGACTTCTCCATGCATTTTATGCATTGGTAAAAGCACTATGATGAAAAGTGTGATATGTTTTCAGGTATCTCCTATACTAATAGAGCCACATGCTCACCGGTTTGCCACATGATGTAGGCCTATGGACTGAACAAGAAACCACCAAAAATTTTAACCAGTCATTGTTCTCACAACACTGAGGACCAGTCATTCGAAATGACTTCTCCATGCATTTTATGCATTGGTAAAAGCACTATGATGAAAAGTGTGATATGTTTTCAGGTATCTCCTATACTAATAGAGCCACATGCTCACCGGTTTGCCACATGATGTAGGCCTATGGACTGAACAAGAAACCACCAAAAATTTTAACCAGTCATCGTTCTCACAACACTGAGGACCAGTCATTCGAAATGACTTCATGCATTTTATGCATTGGTAAAAGCACTATGATGAAAAGTGTGATATGTTTTCAGGTATCTCCTATACTAATAGAGCCACATGCTCACCGGTTTGCCACATGATGTAGGCCTATGGACTGAACAAGAAACCACCAAAAATTTTAACCAGTCATCGTTCTCACAACACTGAGGACCAGTCATTCGAAATGACTTCTCCATGCATTTTATGCATTGGTAAAACCACTATGATGAAAAGTGTGATATGTTTTCAGGTATCTCCTATACTAATAGAGCCACATGCTCACCGGTTTGCCACATGATGTAGGCCTATGGACTGAACAAGAAACCACCAAAAATTTTAACCAGTCATCGTTCTCACAACACTGAGGACCAGTCATTCGAAATGACTTCTCCATGCATTTTATGCATTGGTAAAAGCACTATGATGAAAAGTGTGATATGTTTTCAGGTATCTCCTATACTAATAGAGCCACATGCTCACCGGTTTGCCACATGATGTAGGCCTATGGACTGAACAAGAAACCACCAAAAATTTTAACTAGTCATCGTTCTCACAACACTGAGGACCAGTCATTCGAAATGACTTCTCCATGCATTTTATGCATTGGTAAAAGCACTATGATGAAAAGTGTGATATGTTTTCAGGTATCTCCTATACTAATAGAGCCACATGCTCACCGGTTTGCCACATGATGTAGGCCTATGGACTGAACAAGAAACCACCAAAAATTTTAACCAGTCATTGTTCTCACAACACTGAGGACCAGTCATTCGAAATGACTTCTCCATGCATTTTATGCATTGGTAAAAGCACTATGATGAAAAGTGTGATATGTTTTCAGGTATCTCCTATACTAATAGAGCCACATGCTCACCGGTTTGCCACATGATGTAGGCCTATGGACTGAACAAGAAACCACCAAAAATTTTAACCAGTCATCGTTCTCACAACACTGAGGACCAGTCATTCGAAATGACTTCTCCATGCATTTTATGCATTGGTAAAAGCACTATGATGAAAAGTGTGATATGTTTTCAGGTATCTCCTATACTAATAGAGCCACATGCTCACCGGTTTGCCACATGATGTAGGCCTATGGACTGAACAAGAAACCACCAAAAATTTTAACCAGTCATCGTTCTCACAACACTGAGGACCAGTCATTCGAAATGACTTCTCCATGCATTTTATGCATTGGTAAAACCACTATGATGAAAAGTGTGATATGTTTTCAGGTATCTCCTATACTAATAGAGCCACATGCTCACCGGTTTGCCACATGATGTAGGCCTATGGACTGAACAAGAAACCACCAAAAATTTTAACCAGTCATCGTTCTCACAACACTGAGGACCAGTCATTCGAAATGACTTCTCCATGCATTTTATGCATTAGTAAAAGCACTATGATGAAAAGTGTGATATGTTTTCAGGTATCTCCTATACTAATAGAGCCACATGCTCACCGGTTTGCCACATGATGTAGGCCTATGGACTGAACAAGAAACCACCAAAAATTTTAACCAGTCATCGTTCTCACAACACTGAGGACCAGTCATTCAAAATGACTTCTCCATGCATTTTATGCATTGGTAAAAGCACTATGATGAAAAGTGTGATATGTTTTCAGGTATCTCCTATACTAATAGAGCCACATGCTCACCGGTTTGCCACATGATGTAGGCCTATGGACTGAACAAGAAACCACCAAATATTTTAACCAGTCATCGTTCTCACAACACTGAGGACCAGTCATTCGAAATGACTTCTCCATGCATTTTATGCATTGGTAAAACCACTATGATGAAAAGTGTGATATGTTTTCAGGTATCTCCTATACTAATAGAGCCACATGCTCACCGGTTTGCCACATGATGTAGGCCTATGGACTGAACAAGAAACCACCAAAAATTTTAACCAGTCATCGTTCTCACAACACTGAGGACCAGTCATTCGAAATGACTTCTCCATGCATTTTATGCATTGGTAAAAGCACTACGATGAAAAGTGTGATATGTTTTCAGGTATCTCCTATACTAATAGAGCCACATGCTCACCGGTTTGCCACATGATGTAGGCCTATGGACTGAACAAGAAACCACCAAAAATTTTAACTAGCCATCGTTCTCACAACACTGAGGACCAGTCATTCGAAATGACTTCTCCATGCATTTTATGCATTGGTAAAAGCACTATGATGAAAAGTGTGATATGTTTTCAGGTATCTCCTATACTAATAGAGCCACATGCTCACCGGTTTGCCACATGATGTAGGCCTATGGACTGAACAAGAAACCACCAAAAATTTTAACCAGTCATTGTTCTCACAACACTGAGGACCAGTCATTCGAAATGACTTCTCCATGCTTTTTATGCATTGGTAAAAGCACTATGATGAAAAGTGTGATATGTTTTCAGGTATCTCCTATACTAATAGAGCCACATGCTCACCGGTTTGCCACATGATGTAGGCCTATGGACTGAACAAGAAACCACCAAAAATTTTAACCAGTCATCGTTCTCACAACACTGAGGACCAGTCATTCGAAATGACTTCTCCATGCATTTTATGCATTGGTAAAAGCACTATGATGAAAAGTGTGATATGTTTTCAGGTATCTCCTATACTAATAGAGCCACATGCTCACCGGTTTGCCACATGATGTAGGCCTATGGACTGAACAAGAAACCACCAAAAATTTTAACCAGTCATCGCTCTCACAACACTGAGGACCAGTCATTCGAAATGACTTCTCCATGCATTTGATGCATTGGTAAAAGCACTATGATGAAAAGTGTGATATGTTTTCAGGTATCTCCTATACTAATAGAGCCACATGCTCACCGGTTTGCCACATGATGTAGGCCTATGGACTGAACAAGAAACCACCAAAAATTTTAACCAGTCATCGTTCTCACAACACTGAGGACCAGTCATTCGAAATGACTTCTCCATGCATTTTATGCATTGGTAAAAGCACTATGATGAAAAGTGTGATATGTTTTCAGGTATCTCCTATACTAATAGAGCCACATGCTCACCGGTTTGCCACATGATGTAGGCCTATGGACTGAACAAGAAACCACCAAAAATTTTAACCAGTCATCGTTCTCACAACACTGAGGACAAGTCATTCAAAATGACTTCTTCATGCATTTTATGCATTGGTAAAAGCACTATGATGAAAAGTGTGATATGTTTTCAGGTATCTCCTATACTAATAGAGCCACATGCTCACCGGTTTGCCACATGATGTAGGCCTATGGACTGAACAAGAAACCACCAAAAATTTTAACTAGTCATCGTTCTCACAACACTGAGGACCAGTCATTCGAAATGACTTCTCCATGCATTTTATGCATTGGTAAAAGCACTATGATGAAAAGTGTGATATGTTTTCAGGTATCTCCTATACTAATAGAGCCACATGCTCACCGGTTTGCCACATGATGTAGGCCTATGGACTGAACAAGAAACCACCAAAAATTTTAACCAGTCATTGTTCTCACAACACTGAGGACCAGTCATTCGAAATGACTTCTCCATGCATTTTATGCATTGGTAAAAGCACTATGATGAAAAGTGTGATATGTTTTCAGGTATCTCCTATACTAATAGAGCCACATGCTCACCGGTTTGCCACATGATGTAGGCCTATGGACTGAACAAGAAACCACCAAAAATTTTAACCAGTCATCGTTCTCACAACACTGAGGACCAGTCATTCGAAATGACTTCTTCATGCATTTTATGCATTGGTAAAAGCACTATGATGAAAAGTGTGATATGTTTTCAGGTATCTCCTATACTAATAGAGCCACATGCTCACCGGTTTGCCACATGATGTAGGCCTATGGACTGAACAAGAAACCACCAAAAATTTTAACCAGTCATCGTTCTCACAACACTGAGGACCAGTCATTCGAAATGACTTCTCCATGCATTTTATGCATTGGTAAAAGCACTATGATGAAAAGTGTGACATGTTTTCAGGTATCTCCTATACTAATAGAGCCACATGCTCACCGGTTTGCCACATGATGTAGGCCTATGGACTGAACAAGAAACCACCAAAAATTTTAACCAGTCATCGTTCTCACAACACTGAGGACCAGTCATTCGAAATGACTTCTCCATGCATTTTATGCATTGGTAAAAGCACTATGATGAAAAGTGTGATATGTTTTCAGGTATCGCCTATACTAATAGAGCCACATGCTCACCGGTTTGCCACATGATGTAGGCCTATGGACTGAACAAGAAACCACCAAAAATTTTAACCAGTCATCGTTCTCACAACACTGAGGACCAGTCATTCGAAATGACTTCTCCATGCATTTTATGCATTGGTAAAAGCACTATGATGAAAAGTGTGATATGTTTTCAGGTATCTCCTATACTAATAGAGCCACATGCTCACCGGTTTGCTACATGATGTAGGCCTATGGACTGAACAAGAAAACAACAAAAATTTTAACCAGTCATCGTTCTCACAACACTGAGGACCAGTCATTCGAAATGACTTCTCCATGCATTTTATGCATTGGTAAAAGCACTATGATGAAAAGTGTGATATGTTTTCAGGTATCTCCTATACTAATAGAGCCACATGCTCACCGGTTTGCCACATGATGTAGGCCTATGGACTGAACAAGAAACCACCAAAAATTTTAACCAGTCATCGTTCTCACAACACTGAGGACCAGTCATTCGAAATGACTTCTCCATGCATTTTATGCATTGGTAAAAGCACTATGATGAAAAGTGTGATATGTTTTCAGGTATCTCCTATACTAATAGAGCCACATGCTCACCGGTTTGCCACATGATGTAGGCCTATGGACTGAACAAGAAACCACCAAAAATTTTAACCAGTCATCGTTCTCACAACACTGAGGACCAGTCATTCGAAATCACTTCTCCATGCATTTTATGCATTGGTAAATGCACTATGATGAAAAGTGTGATATGTTTTCAGGTATCTCCTATACTAATAGAGCCACATGCTCACCGGTTTGCCACATGATGTAGGCCTATGGACTGAACAAGAAACCACCAAAAATTTTAACCAGTTATCGTTCTCACAACACTGAGGACCAGTCATTCGAAATGACTTCTCCATGCATTTTATGCATTGGTAAAAGCACTATGATGAAAAGTGTGATATGTTTTCAGGTATCTCCTATACTAATAGAGCCACATGCTCACCGGTTTGCCACATGATGTAGGCCTATGGACTGAACAAGAAACCACCAAAAATTTTAACCAGTCATTGTTCTCACAACACTGAGGACCAGTCATTCGAAATGACTTCTCCATGCATTTTATGCATTGGTAAAAGCACTATGATGAAAAGTGTGATATGTTTTCAGGTATCTCCTATACTAATAGAGCCACATGCTCACCGGTTTGCCACATGATGTAGGCCTATGGACTGAACAAGAAACCACCAAAAATTTTAACCAGTCATCGTTCTCACAACACTGAGGACCAGTCATTCGAAATGACTTCTCCATGCATTTTATGCATTGGTAAAAGCACTATGATGAAAAGTGTGATATGTTTTCAGGTATCTCCTATACTAATAGAGCCACATGCTCACCGGTTTGCCACATGATGTAGGCCTATGGACTGAACAAGAAACCACCAAAAATTTTAACCAGTCATCGTTCTCACAACACTGAGGACCAGTCATTCGAAATGACTTCTCCATGCATTTTATGCATTGGTAAAAGCACTATGATGAAAAGTGTGATATGTTTTCAGGTATCTCCTATACTAATAGAGCCACATGCTCACCGGTTTGCCACATGATGTAGGCCTATGGACTGAACAAGAAACCACCAAAAATTTTAACCAGTCATCGTTCTCACAACACTGAGGACCAGTCATTCGAAATGACTTCTCCATGCATTTTATGCATTGGTAAAAGCACTATGATGAAAAGTGTGATATGTTTTCAGGTATCTCCTATACTAATAGAGCCACATGCTCACCGGTTTGCCACATGATGTAGGCCTATGGACTGAACAAGAAACCACCAAAAATTTTAACCAGTCATCGTTCTCACAACACTGAGGACCAGTCATTCGAAATGACTTCTCCATGCATTTTATGCATTGGTAAAAGCACTATGATGAAAAGTGTGATATGTTTTCAGGTATCTCCTATACTAATAGAGCCACATGCTCACCGGTTTGCCACATGATGTAGGCCTATGGACTGAACAAGAAACCACCAAAAATTTTAACCAGTCATCGTTCTCACAACACTGAGGACCAGTCATTCGAAATGACTTCTCCATGCATTTTATGCATTGGTAAAAGCACTATGATGAAAAGTGTGATATGTTTTCAGGTATCTCCTATACTAATAGAGCCACATGCTCACCGGTTTGCCACATGATGTAGGCCTATGGACTGAACAAGAAACCACCAAAAATTTTAACCAGTCATCGTTCTCACAACACTGAGGACCAGTCATTCGAAATGACTTCTCCATGCATTTTATGCATTGGTAAAAGCACTATGATGAAAAGTGTGATATGTTTTCAGGTATCTCCTATACTAATAGAGCCACATGCTCACCGGTTTGCCACATGATGTAGGCCTATGGACTGAACAAGAAACCACCAAAAATTTTAACCAGTCATCGTTCTCACAACACTGAGGACCAGTCATTCGAAATGACTTCTCCATGCATTTTATGCATTGGTAAAAGCACTATGATGAAAAGTGTGATATGTTTTCAGGTATCTCCTATACTAATAGAGCCACATGCTCACCGGTTTGCCACATGATGTAGGCCTATGGACTGAACAAGAAACCACCAAAAATTTTAACCAGTCATCGTTCTCACAACACTGAGGACCAGTCATTCGAAATGACTTCTCCATGCATTTTATGCATTGGTAAAAGCACTATGATGAAAAGTGTGATATGTTTTCAGGTATCTCCTATACTAATAGAGCCACATGCTCACCGGTTTGCCACATGATGTAGGCCTATGGACTGAACAAGAAACCACCAAAAATTTTAACTAGTCATCGTTCTCACAACACTGAGGACCAGTCATTCGAAATGACTTCTCCATGCATTTTATGCATTGGTAAAAGCACTATGATGAAAAGTGTGATATGTTTTCAGGTATCTCCTATACTAACAGAGCCACATGCTCACCGGTTTGCCACATGATGTAGGCCTATGGACTGAACAAGAAACCACCAAAAATTTTAACCAGTCATTGTTCTCACAACACTGAGGACCAGTCATTCGAAATGACTTCTCCATGCATTTTATGCATTGGTAAAAGCACTATGATGAAAAGTGTGATATGTTTTCAGGTATCTCCTATACTAATAGAGCCACATGCTCACCGGTTTGCCACATGATGTAGGCCTATGGACTGAACAAGAAACCACCAAAAATTTTAACCAGTCATCGTTCTCACAACACTGAGGACCAGTCATTCGAAATGACTTCTCCATGCATTTTATGCATTGGTAAAAGCACTATGATGAAAAGTGTGATATGTTTTCAGGTATCTCCTATACTAATAGAGCCACATGCTCACCGGTTTGCCACATGATGTAGGCCTATGGACTGAACAAGAAACCACCAAAAATTTTAACCAGTCATCGCTCTCACAACACTGAGGACCAGTCATTCGAAATGACTTCTCCATGCATTTTATGCATTGGTAAAAGCACTATGATGAAAAGTGTGATATGTTTTCAGGTATCTCCTATACTAATAGAGCCACATGCTCACCGGTTTGCCACATGATGTAGGCCTATGGACTGAACAAGAAACCACCAAAAATTTTAACCAGTCATCGTTCTCACAACACTGAGGACCAGTCATTCGAAATGACTTCTCCATGCATTTTATGCATTGGTAAAAGCACTATGATGAAAAGTGTGATATGTTTTCAGGTATCTCCTATACTAATAGAGCCACATGCTCACCGGTTTGCCACATGATGTAGGCCTATGGACTGAACAAGAAACCACCAAAAATTTTAACTAGTCATCGTTCTCACAACACTGAGGACCAGTCATTCGAAATGACTTCTCCATGCATTTTATGCATTGGTAAAAGCACTATGATGAAAAGTGTGATATGTTTTCAGGTATCTCCTATACTAATAGAGCCACATGCTCACCGGTTTGCCACATGATGTAGGCCTATGGACTGAACAAGAAACCACCAAAAATTTTAACCAGTCATTGTTCTCACAACACTGAGGACCAGTCATTCGAAATGACTTCTCCATGCATTTTATGCATTGGTAAAAGCACTATGATGAAAAGTGTGATATGTTTTCAGGTATCTCCTATACTAATAGAGCCACATGCTCACCGGTTTGCCACATGATGTAGGCCTATGGACTGAACAAGAAACCACCAAAAATTTTAACCAGTCATCGTTCTCACAACACTGAGGACCAGTCATTCGAAATGACTTCTTCATGCATTTTATGCATTGGTAAAAGCACTATGATGAAAAGTGTGATATGTTTTCAGGTATCTCCTATACTAATAGAGCCACATGCTCACCGGTTTGCCACATGATGTAGGCCTATGGACTGAACAAGAAACCACCAAAAATTTTAACCAGTCATCGTTCTCACAACACTGAGGACCAGTCATTCGAAATGACTTCTCCATGCATTTTATGCATTGGTAAAAGCACTATGATGAAAAGTGTGACATGTTTTCAGGTATCTCCTATACTAATAGAGCCACATGCTCACCGGTTTGCCACATGATGTAGGCCTATGGACTGAACAAGAAACCACCAAAAATTTTAACCAGTCATCGTTCTCACAACACTGAGGACCAGTCATTCGAAATGACTTCTCCATGCATTTTATGCATTGGTAAAAGCACTATGATGAAAAGTGTGATATGTTTTCAGGTATCGCCTATACTAATAGAGCCACATGCTCACCGGTTTGCCACATGATGTAGGCCTATGGACTGAACAAGAAACCACCAAAAATTTTAACCAGTCATCGTTCTCACAACACTGAGGACCAGTCATTCGAAATGACTTCTCCATGCATTTTATGCATTGGTAAAAGCACTATGATGAAAAGTGTGATATGTTTTCAGGTATCTCCTATACTAATAGAGCCACATGCTCACCGGTTTGCTACATGATGTAGGCCTATGGACTGAACAAGAAAACAACAAAAATTTTAACCAGTCATCGTTCTCACAACACTGAGGACCAGTCATTCGAAATGACTTCTCCATGCATTTTATGCATTGGTAAAAGCACTATGATGAAAAGTGTGATATGTTTTCAGGTATCTCCTATACTAATAGAGCCACATGCTCACCGGTTTGCCACATGATGTAGGCCTATGGACTGAACAAGAAACCACCAAAAATTTTAACCAGTCATCGTTCTCACAACACTGAGGACCAGTCATTCGAAATGACTTCTCCATGCATTTTATGCATTGGTAAAAGCACTATGATGAAAAGTGTGATATGTTTTCAGGTATCTCCTATACTAATAGAGCCACATGCTCACCGGTTTGCCACATGATGTAGGCCTATGGACTGAACAAGAAACCACCAAAAATTTTAACCAGTCATCGTTCTCACAACACTGAGGACCAGTCATTCGAAATGACTTCTCCATGCATTTTATGCATTGGTAAAAGCACTATGATGAAAAGTGTGATATGTTTTCAGGTATCTCCTATACTAATAGAGCCACATGCTCACCGGTTTGCCACATGATGTAGGCCTATGGACTGAACAAGAAACCACCAAAAATTTTAACCAGTCATCGTCCTCACAACACTGAGGACCAGTCATTCGAAATGACTTCTCCATGCATTTTATGCATTGGTAAAAGCACTATGATGAAAAGTGTGATATGTTTTCAGGTATCTCCTATACTAATAGAGCCACATGCTCACCGGTTTGCCACATGATGTAGGCCTATGGACTGAACAAGAAACCACCAAAAATTTTAACCAGTCATTGTTCTCACAACACTGAGGACCAGTCATTCGAAATGACTTCTCCATGCATTTTATGCATTGGTAAAAGCACTATGATGAAAAGTGTGATATGTTTTCAGGTATCTCCTATACTAATAGAGCCACATGCTCACCGGTTTGCCACATGATGTAGGCCTATGGACTGAACAAGAAACCACCAAAAATTTTAACCAGTCATCGTTCTCACAACACTGAGGACCAGTCATTCGAAATGACTTCTCCATGCATTTTATGCATTGGTAAAAGCACTATGATGAAAAGTGTGATATGTTTTCAGGTATCTCCTATACTAATAGAGCCACATGCTCACCGGTTTGCCACATGATGTAGGCCTATGGACTGAACAAGAAACCACGAAAAATTTTAACCAGTCATCGTTCTCACAACACTGAGGACCAGTCATTCGAAATGACTTCTCCATGCATTTTATGCACTGGTAAAAGCACTATGATGAAAAGTGTGATATGTTTTCAGGTATCTCCTATACTAATAGAGCCACATGCTCACCGGTTTGCCACATGATGTAGGCCTATGGACTGAACAAGAAACCACCAAAAATTTTAACCAGTCATCGTTCTCACAACACTGAGGACCAGTCATTCGAAATGACTTCTCCATGCATTTTATGCATTGGTAAAAGCACTATGATGAAAAGTGTGATATGTTTTCAGGTATCTCCTATACTAATATGGCAAACCAGTGAGCATGTGGCTCTATTAGTATAGGAGATACCTGAAAACATATCACACTTTTCATCATAGTGCTTTTACCAATGCATAAAATGCATGGAGAAGTCATTTCGAATGACTGGTCCTCAGTGTTGTGAGAACGATGACTGGTTAAAATTTTTGGTGGTTTCTTGTTCAGTCCATAGGCCTACATCATGTGGCAAACCGGTGAGCATGTGGCTCTATTAGTATAGGAGATACCTGAAAACATATCACACTTTTCATCATAGTGCTTTTACCAATGCATAAAATGCATGGAGAAGTCATTTCGAATGACTGGTCCTCAGTGTTGTGAGAACGATGACTGGTTAAAATTTTTGGTGGTTTCTTGTTCAGTCCATAGGCCTACATCATGTGGCAAACCGGTGAGCATGTGGCTCTATTAGTATAGGAGATACCTGAAAACATATCACACTTTTCATCATAGTGCTTTTACCAATGCATAAAATGCATGGAGAAGTCATTTCGAATGACTGGTCCTCAGTGTTGTGAGAACGATGACTGGTTAAAATTTTTGGTGGTTTCTTGTTCAGTCCATAGGCCTACATCATGTGGCAAACCGGTGAGCATGTGGCTCTATTAGTATAGGAGATACCTGAAAACATATCACACTTTTCATCATAGTGCTTTTACCAATGCATAAAATGCATGGAGAAGTCATTTCGAATGACTGGTCCTCAGTGTTGTGAGAACGATGACTGGTTAAAATTTTTGGTGGTTTCTTGTTCAGTCCATAGGCCTACATCATGTGGCAAACCGGTGAGCATGTGGCTCTATTAGTATAGGAGATACCTGAAAACATATCACACTTTTCATCATAGTGCTTTTACCAATGCATAAAATGCATGGAGAAGTCATTTCGAATGACTGGTCCTCAGTGTTGTGAGAACGATGACTGGTTAAAATTTTTGGTGGTTTCTTGTTCAGTCCATAGGCCTACATCATGTGGCAAACCGGTGAGCATGTGGCTCTATTAGTATAGGAGATACCTGAAAACATATCACACTTTTCATCATAGTGCTTTTACCAATGCATAAAATGCATGGAGAAGTCATTTTGAATGACTGGTCCTCAGTGTTGTGAGAACGATGACTGGTTAAAATTTTTGGTGGTTTCTTGTTCAGTCCATAGGCCTACATCATGTGGCAAACCGGTGAGCATGTGGCTCTATTAGTATAGGAGATACCTGAAAACATATCACACTTTTCATCATAGTGCTTTTACCAATGCATAAAATGCATGGAGAAGTCATTTCGAATGACTGGTCCTCAGTGTTGTGAGAACGATGACTGGTTAAAATTTTTGGTGGTTTCTTGTTCAGTCCATAGGCCTACATCATGTGGCAAACCGGTGAGCATGTGGCTCTATTAGTATAGGAGATACCTGAAAACATATCACACTTTTCATCATAGTGCTTTTACCAATGCATAAAATGCATGGAGAAGTCATTTCGAATGACTGGTCCTCAGTGTTGTGAGAACGATGACTGGTTAAAATTTTTGGTGGTTTCTTGTTCAGTCCATAGGCCCACATCATGTGGCAAACCGGTGAGCATGTGGCTCTATTAGTATAGGAGATACCTGAAAACATATCACACTTTTCATCATAGTGCTTTTACCAATGCATAAAATGCATGGAGAAGTCATTTCGAATGACTGGTCCTCAGTGTTGTGAGAACGATGACTGGTTAAAATTTTTGGTGGTTTCTTGTTCAGTCCATAGGCCTACATCATGTGGCAAACCGGTGAGCATGTGGCTCTATTAGTATAGGAGATACATGAAAACATATCACACTTTTCATCATAGTGCTTTTACCAATGCATAAAATGCATGGAGAAGTCATTTCGAATGACTGGTCCTCAATGTTGTGAGAACGATGACTGGTTAAAATTTTTGGTGGTTTCTTGTTCAGTCCATAGGCCTACATCATGTGGCAAACCGGTGAGCATGTGGCGCTATTAGTATAGGAGATACCTGAAAACATATCACACTTTTCATCATAGTGCTTTTACCAATGCATAAAATGCATGGAGAAGTCATTTCGAATGACTGGTCCTCAGTGTTGTGAGAACGATGACTGGTTAAAATTTTTGGTGGTTTCTTGTTCAGTCCATAGGCCTACATCATGTGGCAAACCGGTGAGCATGTGGCTCTATTAGTATAGGAGATACCTGAAAACATATCACACTTTTCATCATAGTGCTTTTACCAATGCATAAAATGCATGGAGAAGTCATTTCGAATGACTGGTCCTCAGTGTTGTGAGAACGATGACTGGTTAAAATTTTTGGTGGTTTCTTGTTCAGTCCATAGGCCTACATCATGTGGCAAACCGGTGAGCATGTGGCTCTATTAGTATAGGAGATACCTGAAAACATATCACACTTTTCATCATAGTGCTTTTACCAATGCATAAAATGCATGGAGAAGTCATTTCGAATGACTGGTCCTCAGTGTTGTGAGAACGATGACTGGTTAAAATTTTTGGTGGTTTCTTGTTCAGTCCATAGGCCTACATCATGTGGCAAACCGGTGAGCATGTGGCTCTATTAGTATAGGAGATACCTGAAAGCATATCACACTTTTCATCATAGTGCTTTTACCAATGCATAAAATGCATGGAGAAGTCATTTCGAATGACTGGTCCTCAGTGTTGTGAGAACGATGACTGGTTAAAATTTTTGGTGGTTTCTTGTTCAGTCCATAGGCCTACATCATGTGGCAAACCGGTGAGCATGTGGCTCTATTAGTATAGGAGATACCTGAAAACATATCACACTTTTCATCATAGTGCTTTTACCAATGCATAAAATGCATGGAGAAGTCATTTCGAATGACTGGTCCTCAGTGTTGTGAGAACGATGACTGGTTAAAATTTTTGGTGGTTTCTTGTTCAGTCCATAGGCCTACATCATGTTGCAAACCGGTGAGCATGTGGCTCTATTAGTATAGGAGATACCTGAAAACATATCACACTTTTCATCATAGTGCTTTTACCAATGCATAAAATGCATGGAGAAGTCATTTCGAATGACTGGTCCTCAGTGTTGTGAGAACGATGACTGGTTAAAATTTTTGGTGGTTTCTTGTTCAGTCCATAGGCCTACATCATGTGGCAAACCGGTGAGCATGTGGCTCTATTAGTATAGGAGATACCTGAAAACATATCACACTTTTCATCATAGTGCTTTTACCAATGCATAACATGCATGGAGAAGTCATTTCGAATGACTGGTCCTCAGTGTTGTGAGAACGATGACTGGTTAAAATTTTTGGTGGTTTCTTGTTCAGTCCATAGGCCTACATCATGTGGCAAACTGGTGAGCATGTGGCGCTATTAGTATAGGAGATACCTGAAAACATATCACACTTTTCATCATAGTGCTTTTACCAATGCATAAAATGCATGGAGAAGTCATTTCGAATGACTGGTCCTCAGTGTTGTGAGAACGATGACTGGTTAAAATTTTTGGTGGTTTCTTGTTCAGTCCATAGGCCTACATCATGTGGCAAACCGGTGAGCATGTGGCTCTATTAGTGAAGGAGATACCTGAAAACATATCACACTTTTCATCATAGTGCTTTTACCAATGCATAAAATGCATGGAGAAGTCATTTCGAATGACTGGTCCTCAGTGTTGTGAGAACGATGACTGGTTAAAATTTTTGGTGGTTTCTTGTTCAGTCCATAGGCCTACATCATGTGGCAAACCGGTGAGCATGTGGCTCTATTAGTATAGGAGATACCTGAAAACATATCACACTCTACATCATAGTGCTTTTACCAATGCATAAAATGCATGGAGAAGTCATTTCGAATGACTGGTCCTCAGTGTTGTGAGAACGATGACTGGTTAAAATTTTTGGTGGTTTCTTGTTCAGTCCATAGGCCTACATCATGTGGCAAACCGGTGAGCATGTGGCTCTATTAGTATAGGAGATACCTGAAAACATATCACACTTTTCATCATAGTGCTTTTACCAATGCATAAAATGCATGGAGAAGTCATTTCGAATGACTGGTCCTCAGTGTTGTGAGAACGATGACTAGTTAAAATTTTTGGTGGTTTCTTGATCAGTCCATAGGCCTACATCATGTGGCAAACCGGTGAGCATGTGGCTCTATTAGTATAGGAGATACCTGAAAACATATCACACTTTTCATCATAGTGCTTTTACCAATGCATAAAATGCATGGAGAAGTCATTTCGAATGACTGGTCCTCAGTGTTGTGAGAATGATGAATGGTTAAAATTTTTGGTGGTTTCTTGTTCAGTCCATAGGCCTACATCATGTGGCAAACCGGTGAGCATGTGGCTCTATTAGTATAGGAGATACCTGAAAACATATCACACTTTTCATCATAGTGCTTTTACCAATGCATAAAATGCATGGAGAAGTCATTTCGAATGACTGGTCCTCAGTGTTGTGAGAACGATGACTGGTTAAAATTTTTGGTGGTTTCTTGTTCAGTCCATAGGCCTACATCATGTGGCAAACCGGTGAGCATGTGGCTCTATTAGTATAGGAGATACCTGAAAACATATCACACTTTTCATCATAGTGCTTTTACCAATGCATAAAATGCATGGAGAAGTCATTTCGAATGACTGGTCCTCAGTGTTGTGAGAACGATGACTGGTTAAAATTTTTGGTGGTTTCTTGTTCAGTCCATAGGCCTACATCATGTGGCAAACCGGTGAGCATGTGGCTCTATTAGTATAGGAGATACCTGAAAACATATCACACTTTTCATCATAGTGCTTTTACCAATGCATAAAATGCATGGAGAAGTCATTTCGAATGACTGGTCCTCAGTGTTGTGAGAACGATGACTGGTTAAAATTTTTGGTGGTTTCTTGTTCAGTCCATAGGCCTACATCATGTGGCAAACCGGTGAGCATGTGGCTCTATTAGTATAGGAGATACCTGAAAACATATCACACTTTTCATCATAGTGCTTTTACCAATGCATAAAATGCATGGAGAAGTCATTTCGAATGACTGGTCCTCAGTGTTGTGAGAACGATGACTGGTTAAAATTTTTGGTGGTTTCTTGTTCAGTCCATAGGCCTACATCATGTGGCAAACCGGTGAGCATGTGGCTCTATTAGTATAGGAGATACCTGAAAACATATCACACTTTTCATCATAGTGCTTTTACCAATGCATAAAATGCATGGAGAAGTCATTTCGAATGACTGGTCCTCAGTGTTGTGAGAACGATGACTGGTTAAAATTCTTGGTGGTTTCTTGTTCAGTCCATAGGCCTACATCATGTGGCAAACCGGTGAGCATGTGGCTCTATTAGTATAGGAGATACCTGAAAACATATCACACTTTTCATCATAGTGCTTTTACCAATGCATAAAATGCATGGAGAAGTCATTTCGAATGACTGGTCCTCAGTGTTGTGAGAACGATGACTGGTTAAAATTTTTGGTGGTTTCTTGTTCAGTCCATAGGCCTACATCATGTGGCAAACCGGTGAGCATGTGGCTCTATTAGTATAGGAGATACCTGAAAACATATCACACTTTTCATCATAGTGCTTTTACCAATGCATAAAATGCATGGAGAAGTCATTTCGAATGACTGGTCCTCAGTGTTGTGAGAACGATGACTGGTTAAAATTTTTGGTGGTTTCTTGTTCAGTCCATAGGCCTACATCATGTGGCAAACCGGTGAGCATGTGGCTCTATTAGTATAGGAGATACCTGAAAACATATCACACTTTTCATCATAGTGCTTTTACCAATGCATAAAATGCATGGAGAAGTCATTTCGAATGACTGGTCCTCAGTGTTGTGAGAACGATGACTGGTTAAAATTTTTGGTGGTTTCTTGTTCAGTCCATAGGCCTACATCATGTGGCAAACCGGTGAGCATGTGGCTCTATTAGTATAGGAGATACCTGAAAACATATCACACTTTTCATCATAGTGCTTTTACCAATGCATAAAATGCATGGAGAAGTCATTTCGAATGACTGGTCCTCAGTGTTGTGAGAACGATGACTGGTTAAAATTTTTGGTGGTTTCTTGTTCAGTCCATAGGCCTACATCATGTGGCAAACCGGTGAGCATGTGGCTCTATTAGTATAGGAGATACCTGAAAACATATCACACTTTTCATCATAGTGCTTTTACCAATGCATAAAATGCATGGAGAAGTCATTTCGAATGACTGGTCCTCAGTGTTGTGAGAACGATGACTGGTTAAAATTTTTGGTGGTTTCTTGTTCAGTCCATAGGCCTACATCATGTGGCAAACCGGTGAGCAT
This sequence comes from Ranitomeya imitator, assembly GCF_032444005.1. NCBI lineage: Eukaryota > Metazoa > Chordata > Amphibia > Anura > Dendrobatidae > Ranitomeya > Ranitomeya imitator. The sequence goes on along the minus strand of NW_027193753.1, from coordinate 4,944 downwards.
GTGGCTCTATTAGTATAGGAGATACCTGAAAACATATCACACTTTTCATCATAGTGCTTTTACCAATGCATAAAATGCATGGAGAAGTCATTTCGAATGACTGGTCCTCAGTGTTGTGAGGACGATGACTGGTTAAAATTTTTGGTGGTTTCTTGTTCAGTCCATAGGCCTACATCATGTGGCAAACCGGTGAGCATGTGGCTCTATTAGTATAGGAGATACCTGAAAACATATCACACTTTTCATCATAGTGCTTTTACCAATGCATAAAATGCATGGAGAAGTCATTTCGAATGACTGGTCCTCAGTGTTGTGAGAACGATGACTGGTTAAAATTTTTGGTGGTTTCTTGTTCAGTCCATAGGCCTACATCATGTGGCAAACCGGTGAGCATGTGGCTCTATTAGTATAGGAGATACCTGAAAACATATCACACTTTTCATCATAGTGCTTTTACAAATGCATAAAATGCATGGAGAAGTCATTTCGAATGACTGGTCCTCAGTGTTGTGAGAACGATGACTGGTTAAAATTTTTGGTGGTTTCTTGTTCAGTCCATAGGCCTACATCATGTGGCAAACCGGTGAGCATGTGGCTCTATTAGTATAGGAGATACCTGAAAACATATCACACTTTTCATCATAGTGCTTTTACCAATGCATAAAATGCATGGAGAAGTCATTTCGAATGACTGGTCCTCAGTGTTGTGAGAACGATGACTGGTTAAAATTTTTGGTGGTTTCTTGTTCAGTCCATAGGCCTACATCATGTGGCAAACCGGTGAGCATGTGGCTCTATTAGTATAGGAGATACCTAAAAACATATCACACTTTTCATCATAGTGCTTTTACCAATGCATAAAATGCATGGAGAAGTCATTTCGAATGACTGGTCCTCAGTGTTGTGAGGACGATGACTGGTTAAAATTTTTGGTGGTTTCTTGTTCAGTCCATAGGCCTACATCATGTGGCAAACCGGTGAGCATGTGGCTCTATTAGTATAGGAGATACCTGAAAACATATCACACTTTTCATCATAGTGCTTTTACCAATGCATAAAATGCATGGAGAAGTCATTTCGAATGACTGGTCCTCAGTGTTGTGAGAACGATGACTGGTTAAAATTTTTGGTGGTTTCTTGTTCAGTCCATAGGCCTACATCATGTGGCAAACCGGTGAGCATGTGGCTCTATTAGTATAGGAGATACCTGAAAACATATCACACTTTTCATCATAGTGCTTTTACCAATGCATAAAATGCATGGAGAAGTCATTTCGAATGACTGGTCCTCAGTGTTGTGAGAACGATGACTGGTTAAAATTTTTGGTGGTTTCTTGTTCAGTCCATAGGCCTACATCATGTGGCAAACCGGTGAGCATGTGGCTCTATTAGTATAGGAGATACCTGAAAACATATCACACTTTTCATCATAGTGCTTTTACCAATGCATAAAATGCATGGAGAAGTCATTTCGAATGACTGGTCCTCAGTGTTGTGAGAACGATGACTGGTTAAAATTTTTGGTGGTTTCTTGTTCAGTCCATAGGCCTACATCATGTGGCAAACCGGTGAGCATGTGGCGCTATTAGTATAGGAGATACCTGAAAACATATCACACTTTTCATCATAGTGCTTTTACCAATGCATAAAATGCATGGAGAAGTCATTTCGAATGACTGGTCCTCAGTGTTGTGAGAACGATGACTGGTTAAAATTTTTGGTGGTTTCTTGTTCAGTCCATAGGCCTACATCATGTGGCAAACCGGTGAGCATGTGGCTCTATTAGTATAGGAGATACCTGAAAACATATCACACTTTTCATCATAGTGCTTTTACCAATGCATAAAATGCATGGAGAAGTCATTTCGAATGACTGGTCCTCAGTGTTGTGAGAACGATGACTGGTTAAAATTTTTGGTGGTTTCTTGTTCAGTCCATAGGCCTACATCATGTGGCAAACCGGTGAGCATGTGGCTCTATTAGTATAGGAGATACCTGAAAACATATCACACTTTTCATCATAGTGCTTTTACCAATGCATAAAATGCATGGAGAAGTCATTTCGAATGACTGGTCCTCAGTGTTGTGAGAACGATGACTGGTTAAAATTTTTGGTGGTTTCTTGTTCAGTCCATAGGCCTACATCATGTGGCAAACCGGTGAGCATGTGGCTCTATTAGTATAGGAGATACCTGAAAGCATATCACACTTTTCATCATAGTGCTTTTACCAATGCATAAAATGCATGGAGAAGTCATTTCGAATGACTGGTCCTCAGTGTTGTGAGAACGATGACTGGTTAAAATTTTTGGTGGTTTCTTGTTCAGTCCATAGGCCTACATCATGTGGCAAACCGGTGAGCATGTGGCTCTATTAGTATAGGAGATACCTGAAAACATATCACACTTTTCATCATAGTGCTTTTACCAATGCATAAAATGCATGGAGAAGTCATTTCGAATGACTGGTCCTCAGTGTTGTGAGAACGATGACTGGTTAAAATTTTTGGTGGTTTCTTGTTCAGTCCATAGGCCTACATCATGTTGCAAACCGGTGAGCATGTGGCTCTATTAGTATAGGAGATACCTGAAAACATATCACACTTTTCATCATAGTGCTTTTACCAATGCATAAAATGCATGGAGAAGTCATTTCGAATGACTGGTCCTCAGTGTTGTGAGAACGATGACTGGTTAAAATTTTTGGTGGTTTCTTGTTCAGTCCATAGGCCTACATCATGTGGCAAACCGGTGAGCATGTGGCTCTATTAGTATAGGAGATACCTGAAAACATATCACACTTTTCATCATAGTGCTTTTACCAATGCATAACATGCATGGAGAAGTCATTTCGAATGACTGGTCCTCAGTGTTGTGAGAACGATGACTGGTTAAAATTTTTGGTGGTTTCTTGTTCAGTCCATAGGCCTACATCATGTGGCAAACTGGTGAGCATGTGGCGCTATTAGTATAGGAGATACCTGAAAACATATCACACTTTTCATCATAGTGCTTTTACCAATGCATAAAATGCATGGAGAAGTCATTTCGAATGACTGGTCCTCAGTGTTGTGAGAACGATGACTGGTTAAAATTTTTGGTGGTTTCTTGTTCAGTCCATAGGCCTACATCATGTGGCAAACCGGTGAGCATGTGGCTCTATTAGTGAAGGAGATACCTGAAAACATATCACACTTTTCATCATAGTGCTTTTACCAATGCATAAAATGCATGGAGAAGTCATTTCGAATGACTGGTCCTCAGTGTTGTGAGAACGATGACTGGTTAAAATTTTTGGTGGTTTCTTGTTCAGTCCATAGGCCTACATCATGTGGCAAACCGGTGAGCATGTGGCTCTATTAGTATAGGAGATACCTGAAAACATATCACACTCTACATCATAGTGCTTTTACCAATGCATAAAATGCATGGAGAAGTCATTTCGAATGACTGGTCCTCAGTGTTGTGAGAACGATGACTGGTTAAAATTTTTGGTGGTTTCTTGTTCAGTCCATAGGCCTACATCATGTGGCAAACCGGTGAGCATGTGGCTCTATTAGTATAGGAGATACCTGAAAACATATCACACTTTTCATCATAGTGCTTTTACCAATGCATAAAATGCATGGAGAAGTCATTTCGAATGACTGGTCCTCAGTGTTGTGAGAACGATGACTAGTTAAAATTTTTGGTGGTTTCTTGTTCAGTCCATAGGCCTACATCATGTGGCAAACCGGTGAGCATGTGGCTCTATTAGTATAGGAGATACCTGAAAACATATCACACTTTTCATCATAGTGCTTTTACCAATGCATAAAATGCATGGAGAAGTCATTTCGAATGACTGGTCCTCAGTGTTGTGAGAATGATGAATGGTTAAAATTTTTGGTGGTTTCTTGTTCAGTCCATAGGCCTACATCATGTGGCAAACCGGTGAGCATGTGGCTCTATTAGTATAGGAGATACCTGAAAACATATCACACTTTTCATCATAGTGCTTTTACCAATGCATAATATGCATGGAGAAGTCATTTCGAATGACTGGTCCTCAGTGTTGTGAGAACGATGACTGGTTAAAATTTTTGGTGGTTTCTTGTTCAGTCCATAGGCCTACATCATGTGGCAAACCGGTGAGCATGTGGCTCTATTAGTATAGGAGATACCTGAAAACATATCACACTTTTCATCATAGTGCTTTTACCAATGCATAAAATGCATGGAGAAGTCATTTCGAATGACTGGTCCTCAGTGTTGTGAGAACGATGACTGGTTAAAATTTTTGGTGGTTTCTTGTTCAGTCCATAGGCCTACATCATGTGGCAAACCGGTGAGCATGTGGCTCTATTAGTATAGGAGATACCTGAAAACATATCACACTTTTCATCATAGTGCTTTTACCAATGCATAAAATGCATGGAGAAGTCATTTCGAATGACTGGTCCTCAGTGTTGTGAGAACGATGACTGGTTAAAATTTTTGGTGGTTTCTTGTTCAGTCCATAGGCCTACATCATGTGGCAAACCGGTGAGCATGTGGCTCTATTAGTATAGGAGATACCTGAAAACATATCACACTTTTCATCATAGTGCTTTTACCAATGCATAAAATGCATGGAGAAGTCATTTCGAATGACTGGTCCTCAGTGTTGTGAGAACGATGACTGGTTAAAATTTTTGGTGGTTTCTTGTTCAGTCCATAGGCCTACATCATGTGGCAAACCGGTGAGCATGTGGCTCTATTAGTATAGGAGATACCTGAAAACATATCACACTTTTCATCATAGTGCTTTTACCAATGCATAAAATGCATGGAGAAGTCATTTCGAATGACTGGTCCTCAGTGTTGTGAGAACGATGACTGGTTAAAATTCTTGGTGGTTTCTTGTTCAGTCCATAGGCCTACATCATGTGGCAAACCGGTGAGCATGTGGCTCTATTAGTATAGG
>NW_027193752.1:0-45236 GCF_032444005.1 Ranitomeya imitator | reverse complement strand
CCATGCATTTTATGCATTGGTAAAAGCACTATGATGAAAAGTGTGATATGTTTTCAGGTATCTCCTATACTAATAGAGCCACATGCTCACCGGTTTGCCACATGATGTAGGCCTATGGACTGAACAAGAAACCACCAAAAATTTTAACCAGTCATCGTTCTCACAACACTGAGGACCAGTCATTCGAAATGACTTCTCCATGCATTTTATGCATTGGTAAAAGCACTATGATGAAAAGTGTGATATGTTTTCAGGTATCTCCTATACTAATAGAGCCACATGCTCACCGGTTTGCCACATAATGTAGGCCTATGGACTGAACAAGAAACCACCAAAAATTTTAACCAGTCATCGTCCTCACAACACTGAGGACCAGTCATTCGAAATGACTTCTCCATGCATTTTATCCATTGGTAAAAGCACTATGATGAAAAGTGTGATATGTTTTCAGGTATCTCCTATACTAATAGAGCCACATGCTCACCGGTTTGCCACATGATGTAGGCCTATGGACTGAACAAGAAACCACCAAAAATTTTAACCAGTCATTGTCCTCACAACACTGAGGACCAGTCATTCGAAATGACTTCTCCATGCATTTTATGCATTGGTAAAAGCACTATGATGAAAAGTGTGATATGTTTTCAGGTATCTCCTATACTAATAGAGCCACATGCTCACCGGTTTGCCACATGATGTAGGCCTATGGACTGAACAAGAAACCACCAAAAATTTTAACCAGTCATCGTTCTCACAACACTGAGGACCAGTCATTCGAAATGACTTCTCCATGCATTTTATGCATTGGTAAAAGCACTATGATGAAAAGTGTGATATGTTTTCAGGTATCTCCTATACTAATAGAGCCACATGCTCACCGGTTTGCCACATAATGTAGGCCTATGGACTGAACAAGAAACCACCAAAAATTTTAACCAGTCATCGTCCTCACAACACTGAGGACCAGTCATTCGAAATGACTTCTCCATGCATTTTATCCATTGGTAAAAGCACTATGATGAAAAGTGTGATATGTTTTCAGGTATCTCCTATACTAATAGAGCCACATGCTCACCGGTTTGCCACATGATGTAGGCCTATGGACTGAACAAGAAACCACCAAAAATTTTAACCAGTCATTGTCCTCACAACACTGAGGACCAGTCATTCGAAATGACTTCTCCATGCATTTTATGCATTGGTAAAAGCACTATGATGAAAAGTGTGATATGTTTTCAGGTATCTCCTATACTAATAGAGCCACATGCTCACCGGTTTGCCACATGATGTAGGCCTATGGACTGAACAAGAAACCACCAAAAATTTTAACCAGTCATCGTTCTCACAACACTGAGGACCAGTCATTCGAAATGACTTCTCCATGCATTTTATGCATTGGTAAAAGCACTATGATGAAAAGTGTGATATGTTTTCAGGTATCTCCTATACTAATAGAGCCACATGCTCACCGGTTTGCCACATGATGTAGGCCTATGGACTGAACAAGAAACCACCAAAAATTTTAACCAGTCATCGTTCTCACAACACTGAGGACCAGTCATTCGAAATGACTTCTCCATGCATTTTATGCATTGGTAAAAGCACTATGATGAAAAGTGTGATATGTTTTCAGGTATCTCCTATACTAATAGAGCCACATGCTCACCGGTTTGCCACATGATGTAGGCCTATGGACTGAACAAGAAACCACCAAAAATTTTAACCAGTCATCGTTCTCACAACACTGAGGACCAGTCATTCGAAATGACTTCTCCATGCATTTTATGCATTGGTAAAAGCACTATGATGAAAAGTGTGATGTTTTCAGGTATCTCCTATACTAATAGAGCCACATGCTCACCGGTTTGCCACATGATGTAGGCCTATGGACTGAACAAGAAACCACCAAAAATTTTAACCAGTCATCGTTCTCACAACACTGAGGACCAGTCATTCGAAATGACTTCTCCATGCATTTTATGCATTGGTAAAAGCACTATGATGAAAAGTGTGATATGTTTTCAGGTATCTCCTATACTAATAGAGCCACATGCTCACTGGTTTGCCACATGATGTAGGCCTATGGGCTGAACAAGAAACCACCAAAAATTTTAACCAGTCATCGTCCTCACAACACTGAGGACCAGTCATTCGAAATGACTTCTCCATGCATTTTATCCATTGGTAAAAGCACTATGATGAAAAGTGTGATATGTTTTCAGGTATCTCCTATACTAATAGAGCCACATGCTCACCGGTTTGCCACATAATGTAGGCCTATGGACTGAACAAGAAACCACCAAAAATTTTAACCAGTCATCGTCCTCACAACACTGAGGACCAGTCATTCGAAATGACTTCTCCATGCATTTTATCCATTGGTAAAAGCACTATGATGAAAAGTGTGATATGTTTTCAGGTATCTCCTATACTAATAGAGCCACATGCTCACCGGTTTGCCACATGATGTAGGCCTATGGACTGAACAAGAAACCACCAAAAATTTTAACCAGTCATTGTCCTCACAACACTGAGGACCAGTCATTCGAAATGACTTCTCCATGCATTTTATGCATTGGTAAAAGCACTATGATGAAAAGTGTGATATGTTTTCAGGTATCTCCTATACTAATAGAGCCACATGCTCACCGGTTTGCCACATGATGTAGGCCTATGGACTGAACAAGAAACCACCAAAAATTTTAACCAGTCATCGTTCTCACAACACTGAGGACCAGTCATTCGAAATGACTTCTCCATGCATTTTATGCATTGGTAAAAGCACTATGATGAAAAGTGTGATATGTTTTCAGGTATCTCCTATACTAATAGAGCCACATGCTCACCGGTTTGCCACATGATGTAGGCCTATGGACTGAACAAGAAACCACCAAAAATTTTAACCAGTCATCGTTCTCACAACACTGAGGACCAGTCATTCGAAATGACTTCTCCATGCATTTTATGCATTGGTAAAAGCACTATGATGAAAAGTGTGATATGTTTTCAGGTATCTCCTATACTAATAGAGCCACATGCTCACCGGTTTGCCACATGATGTAGGCCTATGGACTGAACAAGAAACCACCAAAAGTTTTAACCAGTCATCGTTCTCACAACACTGAGGACCAGTCATTCGAAATGACTTCTCCATGCATTTTATGCATTGGTAAAAGCACTATGATGAAAAGTGTGATGTTTTCAGGTATCTCCTATACTAATAGAGCCACATGCTCACCGGTTTGCCACATGATGTAGGCCTATGGACTGAACAAGAAACCACCAAAAATTTTAACCAGTCATCGTTCTCACAACACTGAGGACCAGTCATTCGAAATGACTTCTCCATGCATTTTATGCATTGGTAAAAGCACTATGATGAAAAGTGTGATATGTTTTCAGGTATCTCCTATACTAATAGAGCCACATGCTCACTGGTTTGCCACATGATGTAGGCCTATGGGCTGAACAAGAAACCACCAAAAATTTTAACCAGTCATCGTCCTCACAACACTGAGGACCAGTCATTCGAAATGACTTCTCCATGCATTTTATCCATTGGTAAAAGCACTATGATGAAAAGTGTGATATGTTTTCAGGTATCTCCTATACTAATAGAGCCACATGCTCACCGGTTTGCCACATGATGTAGGCCTATGGACTGAACAAGAAACCACCAAAAATTTTAACCAGTCATCGTTCTCACAACACTGAGGACCAGTCATTCGAAATGACTTCTCCATGCATTTTATGCATTGGTAAAAGCACTATGATGAAAAGTGTGATATGTTTTCAGGTATCTCCTATATATGGTTAAAATTTTTGGTGGTTTCTTGTTCAGTCCATAGGCCTACATCATGTGGCAAACCGGTGAGCATGTGGCTCTATTAGTATAGGAGATACCTGAAAACATATCACACTTTTCATCATAGTGCTTTTACCAATGCATAAAATGCATGGAGAAGTCATTTCGAATGACTGGTCCTCAGTGTTGTGAGAACGATGACTGGTTAAAATTTTTGGTGGTTTCTTGTTCAGTCCATAGGCCTACATCATGTGGCAAACCGGTGAGCATGTGGCTCTATTAGTATAGGAGATACCTGAAAACATATCACACTTTTCATCATAGTGCTTTTACCAATGCATAAAATGCATGGAGAAGTCATTTCGAATGACTGGTCCTCAGTGTTGTGAGAACGATGACTGGTTAAAATTTTTGGTGGTTTCTTGTTCAGTCCATAGGCCTACATCATGTGGCAAACCGGTGAGCATGTGGCTCTATTAGTATAGGAGATACCTGAAAACATATCACACTTTTCATCATAGTGCTTTTACCAATGCATAAAATGCATGGAGAAGTCATTTCGAATGACTGGTCCTCAGTGTTGTGAGAACGATGACTGGTTAAAATTTTTGGTGGTTTCTTGTTCAGTCCATAGGCCTACATCATGTGGCAAACCGGTGAGCATGTGGCTCTATTAGTATAGGAGATACCTGAAAACATATCACACTTTTCATCATAGTGCTTTTACCAATGCATAAAATGCATGGAGAAGTCATTTCGAATGACTGGTCCTCAGTGTTGTGAGAACGATGACTGGTTAAAATTTTTGGTGGTTTCTTGTTCAGTCCATAGGCCTACATCATGTGGCAAACCGGTGAGCATGTGGCTCTATTAGTATAGGAGATACCTGAAAACATATCACACTTTTCATCATAGTGCTTTTACCAATGCATAAAATGCATGGAGAAGTCATTTCGAATGACTGGTCCTCAGTGTTGTGAGAACGATGACTGGTTAAAATTTTTGGTGGTTTCTTGTTCAGTCCATAGGCCTACATCATGTGGCAAACCGGTGAGCATGTGGCTCTATTAGTATAGGAGATACCTGAAAACATATCACACTTTTCATCATAGTGCTTTTACCAATGCATAAAATGCATGGAGAAGTCATTTCGAATGACTGGTCCTCAGTGTTGTGAGAACGATGACTGGTTAAAATTTTTGGTGGTTTCTTGTTCAGTCCATAGGCCTACATCATGTGGCAAACCGGTGAGCATGTGGCTCTATTAGTATAGGAGATACCTGAAAACATATCACACTTTTCATCATAGTGCTTTTACCAATGCATAAAATGCATGGAGAAGTCATTTCGAATGACTGGTCCTCAGTGTTGTGAGAACGATGACTGGTTAAAATTTTTGGTGGTTTCTTGTTCAGTCCATAGGCCTACATCATGTGGCAAACCGGTGAGCATGTGGCTCTATTAGTATAGGAGATACCTGAAAACATATCACACTTTTCATCATAGTGCTTTTACCAATGCATAAAATGCATGGAGAAGTCATTTCGAATGACTGGTCCTCAGTGTTGTGAGAACGATGACTGGTTAAAATTTTTGGTGGTTTCTTGTTCAGTCCATAGGCCTACATCATGTGGCAAACCGGTGAGCATGTGGCTCTATTAGTATAGGAGATACCTGAAAACATATCACACTTTTCATCATAGTGCTTTTACCAATGCATAAAATGCATGGAGAAGTCATTTCGAATGACTGGTCCTCAGTGTTGTGAGAACGATGACTGGTTAAAATTTTTGGTGGTTTCTTGTTCAGTCCATAGGCCTACATCATGTGGCAAACCGGTGAGCATGTGGCTCTATTAGTATAGGAGATACCTGAAAACATATCACACTTTTCATCATAGTGCTTTTACCAATGCATAAAATGCATGGAGAAGTCATTTCGAATGACTGGTCCTCAGTGTTGTGAGAACGATGACTGGTTAAAATTTTTGGTGGTTTCTTGTTCAGTCCATAGGCCTACATCATGTGGCAAACCGGTGAGCATGTGGCTCTATTAGTATAGGAGATACCTGAAAACATATCACACTTTTCATCATAGTGCTTTTACCAATGCATAAAATGCATGGAGAAGTCATTTCGAATGACTGGTCCTCAGTGTTGTGAGAACGATGACTGGTTAAAATTTTTGGTGGTTTCTTGTTCAGTCCATAGGCCTACATCATGTGGCAAACCGGTGAGCATGTGGCTCTATTAGTATAGGAGATACCTGAAAACATATCACACTTTTCATCATAGTGCTTTTACCAATGCATAAAATGCATGGAGAAGTCATTTCGAATGACTGGTCCTCAGTGTTGTGAGAACGATGACTGGTTAAAATTTTTGGTGGTTTCTTGTTCAGTCCATAGGCCTACATCATGTGGCAAACCGGTGAGCATGTGGCTCTATTAGTATAGGAGATACCTGAAAACATATCACACTTTTCATCATAGTGCTTTTACCAATGCATAAAATGCATGGAGAAGTCATTTCGAATGACTGGTCCTCAGTGTTGTGAGAACGATGACTGGTTAAAATTTTTGGTGGTTTCTTGTTCAGTCCATAGGCCTACATCATGTGGCAAACCGGTGAGCATGTGGCTCTATTAGTATAGGAGATACCTGAAAACATATCACACTTTTCATCATAGTGCTTTTACCAATGCATAAAATGCATGGAGAAGTCATTTCGAATGACTGGTCCTCAGTGTTGTGAGAACGATGACTGGTTAAAATTTTTGGTGGTTTCTTGTTCAGTCCATAGGCCTACATCATGTGGCAAACCGGTGAGCATGTGGCTCTATTAGTATAGGAGATACCTGAAAACATATCACACTTTTCATCATAGTGCTTTTACCAATGCATAAAATGCATGGAGAAGTCATTTCGAATGACTGGTCCTCAGTGTTGTGAGAACGATGACTGGTTAAAATTTTTGGTGGTTTCTTGTTCAGTCCATAGGCCTACATCATGTGGCAAACCGGTGAGCATGTGGCTCTATTAGTATAGGAGATACCTGAAAACATATCACACTTTTCATCATAGTGCTTTTACCAATGCATAAAATGCATGGAGAAGTCATTTCGAATGACTGGTCCTCAGTGTTGTGAGAACGATGACTGGTTAAAATTTTTGGTGGTTTCTTGTTCAGTCCATAGGCCTACATCATGTGGCAAACCGGTGAGCATGTGGCTCTATTAGTATAGGAGATACCTGAAAACATATCACACTTTTCATCATAGTGCTTTTACCAATGCATAAAATGCATGGAGAAGTCATTTCGAATGACTGGTCCTCAGTGTTGTGAGAACGATGACTGGTTAAAATTTTTGGTGGTTTCTTGTTCAGTCCATAGGCCTACATCATGTGGCAAACCGGTGAGCATGTGGCTCTATTAGTATAGGAGATACCTGAAAACATATCACACTTTTCATCATAGTGCTTTTACCAATGCATAAAATGCATGGAGAAGTCATTTCGAATGACTGGTCCTCAGTGTTGTGAGAACGATGACTGGTTAAAATTTTTGGTGGTTTCTTGTTCAGTCCATAGGCCTACATCATGTGGCAAACCGGTGAGCATGTGGCTCTATTAGTATAGGAGATACCTGAAAACATATCACACTTTTCATCATAGTGCTTTTACCAATGCATAAAATGCATGGAGAAGTCATTTCGAATGACTGGTCCTCAGTGTTGTGAGAACGATGACTGGTTAAAATTTTTGGTGGTTTCTTGTTCAGTCCATAGGCCTACATCATGTGGCAAACCGGTGAGCATGTGGCTCTATTAGTATAGGAGATACCTGAAAACATATCACACTTTTCATCATAGTGCTTTTACCAATGCATAAAATGCATGGAGAAGTCATTTCGAATGACTGGTCCTCAGTGTTGTGAGAACGATGACTGGTTAAAATTTTTGGTGGTTTCTTGTTCAGTCCATAGGCCTACATCATGTGGCAAACCGGTGAGCATGTGGCTCTATTAGTATAGGAGATACCTGAAAACATATCACACTTTTCATCATAGTGCTTTTACCAATGCATAAAATGCATGGAGAAGTCATTTCGAATGACTGGTCCTCAGTGTTGTGAGAACGATGACTGGTTAAAATTTTTGGTGGTTTCTTGTTCAGTCCATAGGCCTACATCATGTGGCAAACCGGTGAGCATGTGGCTCTATTAGTATAGGAGATACCTGAAAACATATCACACTTTTCATCATAGTGCTTTTACCAATGCATAAAATGCATGGAGAAGTCATTTCGAATGACTGGTCCTCAGTGTTGTGAGAACGATGACTGGTTAAAATTTTTGGTGGTTTCTTGTTCAGTCCATAGGCCTACATCATGTGGCAAACCGGTGAGCATGTGGCTCTATTAGTATAGGAGATACCTGAAAACATATCACACTTTTCATCATAGTGCTTTTACCAATGCATAAAATGCATGGAGAAGTCATTTCGAATGACTGGTCCTCAGTGTTGTGAGAACGATGACTGGTTAAAATTTTTGGTGGTTTCTTGTTCAGTCCATAGGCCTACATCATGTGGCAAACCGGTGAGCATGTGGCTCTATTAGTATAGGAGATACCTGAAAACATATCACACTTTTCATCATAGTGCTTTTACCAATGCATAAAATGCATGGAGAAGTCATTTCGAATGACTGGTCCTCAGTGTTGTGAGAACGATGACTGGTTAAAATTTTTGGTGGTTTCTTGTTCAGTCCATAGGCCTACATCATGTGGCAAACCGGTGAGCATGTGGCTCTATTAGTATAGGAGATACCTGAAAACATATCACACTTTTCATCATAGTGCTTTTACCAATGCATAAAATGCATGGAGAAGTCATTTCGAATGACTGGTCCTCAGTGTTGTGAGAACGATGACTGGTTAAAATTTTTGGTGGTTTCTTGTTCAGTCCATAGGCCTACATCATGTGGCAAACCGGTGAGCATGTGGCTCTATTAGTATAGGAGATACCTGAAAACATATCACACTTTTCATCATAGTGCTTTTACCAATGCATAAAATGCATGGAGAAGTCATTTCGAATGACTGGTCCTCAGTGTTGTGAGAACGATGACTGGTTAAAATTTTTGGTGGTTTCTTGTTCAGTCCATAGGCCTACATCATGTGGCAAACCGGTGAGCATGTGGCTCTATTAGTATAGGAGATACCTGAAAACATATCACACTTTTCATCATAGTGCTTTTACCAATGCATAAAATGCATGGAGAAGTCATTTCGAATGACTGGTCCTCAGTGTTGTGAGAACGATGACTGGTTAAAATTTTTGGTGGTTTCTTGTTCAGTCCATAGGCCTACATCATGTGGCAAACCGGTGAGCATGTGGCTCTATTAGTATAGGAGATACCTGAAAACATATCACACTTTTCATCATAGTGCTTTTACCAATGCATAAAATGCATGGAGAAGTCATTTCGAATGACTGGTCCTCAGTGTTGTGAGAACGATGACTGGTTAAAATTTTTGGTGGTTTCTTGTTCAGTCCATAGGCCTACATCATGTGGCAAACCGGTGAGCATGTGGCTCTATTAGTATAGGAGATACCTGAAAACATATCACACTTTTCATCATAGTGCTTTTACCAATGCATAAAATGCATGGAGAAGTCATTTCGAATGACTGGTCCTCAGTGTTGTGAGAACGATGACTGGTTAAAATTTTTGGTGGTTTCTTGTTCAGTCCATAGGCCTACATCATGTGGCAAACCGGTGAGCATGTGGCTCTATTAGTATAGGAGATACCTGAAAACATATCACACTTTTCATCATAGTGCTTTTACCAATGCATAAAATGCATGGAGAAGTCATTTCGAATGACTGGTCCTCAGTGTTGTGAGAACGATGACTGGTTAAAATTTTTGGTGGTTTCTTGTTCAGTCCATAGGCCTACATCATGTGGCAAACCGGTGAGCATGTGGCTCTATTAGTATAGGAGATACCTGAAAACATATCACACTTTTCATCATAGTGCTTTTACCAATGCATAAAATGCATGGAGAAGTCATTTCGAATGACTGGTCCTCAGTGTTGTGAGAACGATGACTGGTTAAAATTTTTGGTGGTTTCTTGTTCAGTCCATAGGCCTACATCATGTGGCAAACCGGTGAGCATGTGGCTCTATTAGTATAGGAGATACCTGAAAACATATCACACTTTTCATCATAGTGCTTTTACCAATGCATAAAATGCATGGAGAAGTCATTTCGAATGACTGGTCCTCAGTGTTGTGAGAACGATGACTGGTTAAAATTTTTGGTGGTTTCTTGTTCAGTCCATAGGCCTACATCATGTGGCAAACCGGTGAGCATGTGGCTCTATTAGTATAGGAGATACCTGAAAACATATCACACTTTTCATCATAGTGCTTTTACCAATGCATAAAATGCATGGAGAAGTCATTTCGAATGACTGGTCCTCAGTGTTGTGAGAACGATGACTGGTTAAAATTTTTGGTGGTTTCTTGTTCAGTCCATAGGCCTACATCATGTGGCAAACCGGTGAGCATGTGGCTCTATTAGTATAGGAGATACCTGAAAACATATCACACTTTTCATCATAGTGCTTTTACCAATGCATAAAATGCATGGAGAAGTCATTTCGAATGACTGGTCCTCAGTGTTGTGAGAACGATGACTGGTTAAAATTTTTGGTGGTTTCTTGTTCAGTCCATAGGCCTACATCATGTGGCAAACCGGTGAGCATGTGGCTCTATTAGTATAGGAGATACCTGAAAACATATCACACTTTTCATCATAGTGCTTTTACCAATGCATAAAATGCATGGAGAAGTCATTTCGAATGACTGGTCCTCAGTGTTGTGAGAACGATGACTGGTTAAAATTTTTGGTGGTTTCTTGTTCAGTCCATAGGCCTACATCATGTGGCAAACCGGTGAGCATGTGGCTCTATTAGTATAGGAGATACCTGAAAACATATCACACTTTTCATCATAGTGCTTTTACCAATGCATAAAATGCATGGAGAAGTCATTTCGAATGACTGGTCCTCAGTGTTGTGAGAACGATGACTGGTTAAAATTTTTGGTGGTTTCTTGTTCAGTCCATAGGCCTACATCATGTGGCAAACCGGTGAGCATGTGGCTCTATTAGTATAGGAGATACCTGAAAACATATCACACTTTTCATCATAGTGCTTTTACCAATGCATAAAATGCATGGAGAAGTCATTTCGAATGACTGGTCCTCAGTGTTGTGAGAACGATGACTGGTTAAAATTTTTGGTGGTTTCTTGTTCAGTCCATAGGCCTACATCATGTGGCAAACCGGTGAGCATGTGGCTCTATTAGTATAGGAGATACCTGAAAACATATCACACTTTTCATCATAGTGCTTTTACCAATGCATAAAATGCATGGAGAAGTCATTTCGAATGACTGGTCCTCAGTGTTGTGAGAACGATGACTGGTTAAAATTTTTGGTGGTTTCTTGTTCAGTCCATAGGCCTACATCATGTGGCAAACCGGTGAGCATGTGGCTCTATTAGTATAGGAGATACCTGAAAACATATCACACTTTTCATCATAGTGCTTTTACCAATGCATAAAATGCATGGAGAAGTCATTTCGAATGACTGGTCCTCAGTGTTGTGAGAACGATGACTGGTTAAAATTTTTGGTGGTTTCTTGTTCAGTCCATAGGCCTACATCATGTGGCAAACCGGTGAGCATGTGGCTCTATTAGTATAGGAGATACCTGAAAACATATCACACTTTTCATCATAGTGCTTTTACCAATGCATAAAATGCATGGAGAAGTCATTTCGAATGACTGGTCCTCAGTGTTGTGAGAACGATGACTGGTTAAAATTTTTGGTGGTTTCTTGTTCAGTCCATAGGCCTACATCATGTGGCAAACCGGTGAGCATGTGGCTCTATTAGTATAGGAGATACCTGAAAACATATCACACTTTTCATCATAGTGCTTTTACCAATGCATAAAATGCATGGAGAAGTCATTTCGAATGACTGGTCCTCAGTGTTGTGAGAACGATGACTGGTTAAAATTTTTGGTGGTTTCTTGTTCAGTCCATAGGCCTACATCATGTGGCAAACCGGTGAGCATGTGGCTCTATTAGTATAGGAGATACCTGAAAACATATCACACTTTTCATCATAGTGCTTTTACCAATGCATAAAATGCATGGAGAAGTCATTTCGAATGACTGGTCCTCAGTGTTGTGAGAACGATGACTGGTTAAAATTTTTGGTGGTTTCTTGTTCAGTCCATAGGCCTACATCATGTGGCAAACCGGTGAGCATGTGGCTCTATTAGTATAGGAGATACCTGAAAACATATCACACTTTTCATCATAGTGCTTTTACCAATGCATAAAATGCATGGAGAAGTCATTTCGAATGACTGGTCCTCAGTGTTGTGAGAACGATGACTGGTTAAAATTTTTGGTGGTTTCTTGTTCAGTCCATAGGCCTACATCATGTGGCAAACCGGTGAGCATGTGGCTCTATTAGTATAGGAGATACCTGAAAACATATCACACTTTTCATCATAGTGCTTTTACCAATGCATAAAATGCATGGAGAAGTCATTTCGAATGACTGGTCCTCAGTGTTGTGAGAACGATGACTGGTTAAAATTTTTGGTGGTTTCTTGTTCAGTCCATAGGCCTACATCATGTGGCAAACCGGTGAGCATGTGGCTCTATTAGTATAGGAGATACCTGAAAACATATCACACTTTTCATCATAGTGCTTTTACCAATGCATAAAATGCATGGAGAAGTCATTTCGAATGACTGGTCCTCAGTGTTGTGAGAACGATGACTGGTTAAAATTTTTGGTGGTTTCTTGTTCAGTCCATAGGCCTACATCATGTGGCAAACCGGTGAGCATGTGGCTCTATTAGTATAGGAGATACCTGAAAACATATCACACTTTTCATCATAGTGCTTTTACCAATGCATAAAATGCATGGAGAAGTCATTTCGAATGACTGGTCCTCAGTGTTGTGAGAACGATGACTGGTTAAAATTTTTGGTGGTTTCTTGTTCAGTCCATAGGCCTACATCATGTGGCAAACCGGTGAGCATGTGGCTCTATTAGTATAGGAGATACCTGAAAACATATCACACTTTTCATCATAGTGCTTTTACCAATGCATAAAATGCATGGAGAAGTCATTTCGAATGACTGGTCCTCAGTGTTGTGAGAACGATGACTGGTTAAAATTTTTGGTGGTTTCTTGTTCAGTCCATAGGCCTACATCATGTGGCAAACCGGTGAGCATGTGGCTCTATTAGTATAGGAGATACCTGAAAACATATCACACTTTTCATCATAGTGCTTTTACCAATGCATAAAATGCATGGAGAAGTCATTTCGAATGACTGGTCCTCAGTGTTGTGAGAACGATGACTGGTTAAAATTTTTGGTGGTTTCTTGTTCAGTCCATAGGCCTACATCATGTGGCAAACCGGTGAGCATGTGGCTCTATTAGTATAGGAGATACCTGAAAACATATCACACTTTTCATCATAGTGCTTTTACCAATGCATAAAATGCATGGAGAAGTCATTTCGAATGACTGGTCCTCAGTGTTGTGAGAACGATGACTGGTTAAAATTTTTGGTGGTTTCTTGTTCAGTCCATAGGCCTACATCATGTGGCAAACCGGTGAGCATGTGGCTCTATTAGTATAGGAGATACCTGAAAACATATCACACTTTTCATCATAGTGCTTTTACCAATGCATAAAATGCATGGAGAAGTCATTTCGAATGACTGGTCCTCAGTGTTGTGAGAACGATGACTGGTTAAAATTTTTGGTGGTTTCTTGTTCAGTCCATAGGCCTACATCATGTGGCAAACCGGTGAGCATGTGGCTCTATTAGTATAGGAGATACATGAAAACATATCACACTTTTCATCATAGTGCTTTTACCAATGCATAAAATGCATGGAGAAGTCATTTCGAATGACTGGTCCTCAGTGTTGTGAGAACGATGACTGGTTAAAATTTTTGGTGGTTTCTTGTTCAGTCCATAGGCCTACATCATGTGGCAAACCGGTGAGCATGTGGCTCTATTAGTATAGGAGATACCTGAAAACATATCACACTTTTCATCATAGTGCTTTTACCAATGCATAAAATGCATGGAGAAGTCATTTCGAATGACTGGTCCTCAGTGTTGTGAGAACGATGACTGGTTAAAATTTTTGGTGGTTTCTTGTTCAGTCCATAGGCCTACATCATGTGGCAAACCGGTGAGCATGTGGCTCTATTAGTATAGGAGATACCTGAAAACATATCACACTTTTCATCATAGTGCTTTTACCAATGCATAAAATGCATGGAGAAGTCATTTCGAATGACTGGTCCTCAGTGTTGTGAGAACGATGACTGGTTAAAATTTTTGGTGGTTTCTTGTTCAGTCCATAGGCCTACATCATGTGGCAAACCGGTGAGCATGTGGCTCTATTAGTATAGGAGATACCTGAAAACATATCACACTTTTCATCATAGTGCTTTTACCAATGCATAAAATGCATGGAGAAGTCATTTCGAATGACTGGTCCTCAGTGTTGTGAGAACGATGACTGGTTAAAATTTTTGGTGGTTTCTTGTTCAGTCCATAGGCCTACATCATGTGGCAAACCGGTGAGCATGTGGCTCTATTAGTATAGGAGATACCTGAAAACATATCACACTTTTCATCATAGTGCTTTTACCAATGCATAAAATGCATGGAGAAGTCATTTCGAATGACTGGTCCTCAGTGTTGTGAGAACGATGACTGGTTAAAATTTTTGGTGGTTTCTTGTTCAGTCCATAGGCCTACATCATGTGGCAAACCGGTGAGCATGTGGCTCTATTAGTATAGGAGATACCTGAAAACATATCACACTTTTCATCATAGTGCTTTTACCAATGCATAAAATGCATGGAGAAGTCATTTCGAATGACTGGTCCTCAGTGTTGTGAGAACGATGACTGGTTAAAATTTTTGGTGGTTTCTTGTTCAGTCCATAGGCCTACATCATGTGGCAAACCGGTGAGCATGTGGCTCTATTAGTATAGGAGATACCTGAAAACATATCACACTTTTCATCATAGTGCTTTTACCAATGCATAAAATGCATGGAGAAGTCATTTCGAATGACTGGTCCTCAGTGTTGTGAGAACGATGACTGGTTAAAATTTTTGGTGGTTTCTTGTTCAGTCCATAGGCCTACATCATGTGGCAAACCGGTGAGCATGTGGCTCTATTAGTATAGGAGATACCTGAAAACATATCACACTTTTCATCATAGTGCTTTTACCAATGCATAAAATGCATGGAGAAGTCATTTCGAATGACTGGTCCTCAGTGTTGTGAGAACGATGACTGGTTAAAATTTTTGGTGGTTTCTTGTTCAGTCCATAGGCCTACATCATGTGGCAAACCGGTGAGCATGTGGCTCTATTAGTATAGGAGATACCTGAAAACATATCACACTTTTCATCATAGTGCTTTTACCAATGCATAAAATGCATGGAGAAGTCATTTCGAATGACTGGTCCTCAGTGTTGTGAGAACGATGACTGGTTAAAATTTTTGGTGGTTTCTTGTTCAGTCCATAGGCCTACATCATGTGGCAAACCGGTGAGCATGTGGCTCTATTAGTATAGGAGATACCTGAAAACATATCACACTTTTCATCATAGTGCTTTTACCAACGGAATTAAATAGATTGGTGAAGTCATTTCGGGAATGACTCGGTCCTCAGTGTTGTGAGAAGTTGAAGGTTATAATTTTTGGTGGGTACTTTGTTGAGTCATAGCCTACTATCATTGTGGGATAAACGGTGAGCATGTGGACTATATGTCAGTATAGGTGATTACCTGTTAAAAGTATCCCCCCGTTTCTTTGCATCAATAGTGATCTATTCACGAAGTCATTTCGAATGACTGGTCCTCAGTGTTGTGAGAACGATGACTGGTTAAAATTTTTGGTGGTTTCTTGTTCAGTCCATAGGCCTACATCATGTGGCAAACCGGTGAGCATGTGGCTCTATTAGTATAGGAGATACCTGAAAACATATCACACTTTTCATCATAGTGCTTTTACCAACGAATAAAATGCATGGAGAAGTCATTTCGAATGACTGGTCCTCAGTGTTGTGAGAACGATGACTGGTTAAAATTTTTGGTGGTTTCGTGTTCAGTCCATAGGCCTACATCATGTGGCAAACCGGTGAGCATGTGGCTCTATTAGTATAGGAGATACCTGAAAACATATCACACTTTTCATCATAGTGCTTTTACCAATGCATAAAATGCATGGAGAAGTCATTTCGAATGACTGGTCCTCAGTGTTGTGAGAACGATGACTGGTTAAAATTTTTGGTGGTTTCTTGTTCAGTCCATAGGCCTACATCATGTGGCAAACCGGTGAGCATGTGGCTCTATTAGTATAGGAGATACCTGAAAACATATCACACTTTTCATCATAGTGCTTTTACCAATGCATAAAATGCATGGAGAAGTCATTTCGAATGACTGGTCCTCAGTGTTGTGAGAACGATGACTGGTTAAAATTTTTGGTGGTTTCTTGTTCAGTCCATAGGCCTACATCATGTGGCAAACCGGTGAGCATGTGGCTCTATTAGTATAGGAGATACCTGAAAACATATCACACTTTTCATCATAGTGCTTTTACCAATGCATAAAATGCATGGAGAAGTCATTTCGAATGACTGGTCCTCAGTGTTGTGAGAACGATGACTGGTTAAAATTTTTGGTGGTTTCTTGTTCAGTCCATAGGCCTACATCATGTGGCAAACCGGTGAGCATGTGGCTCTATTAGTATAGGAGATACCTGAAAACATATCACACTTTTCATCATAGTGCTTTTACCAATGCATAAAATGCATGGAGAAGTCATTTCGAATGACTGGTCCTCAGTGTTGTGACAACGATGACTGGTTAAAATTTTTGTTGGTTTCTTGTTCAGTCCATAGGCCTACATCATGTGGCAAACCGGTGAGCATGTGGCTCTATTAGTATAGGAGATACCTGAAAACATATCACACTTTTCATCATAGTGCTTTTACCAATGCATAAAATGCATGGAGAAGTCATTTCGAATGACTGGTCCTCAGTGTTGTGAGAACGATGACTGGTTAAAATTTTTGGTGGTTTCTTGTTCAGTCCATAGGCCTACATCATGTGGCAAACCGGTGAGCATGTGGCTCTATTAGTATAGGAGATACCTGAAAACATATCACACTTTTCATCATAGTGCTTTTACCAATGCATAAAATGCATGGAGAAGTCATTTCGAATGACTGGTCCTCAGTGTTGTGAGAACGATGACTGGTTAAAATTTTTGGTGGTTTCTTGTTCAGTCCATAGGCCTACATCATGTGGCAAACCGGTGAGCATGTGGCTCTATTAGTATAGGAGATACCTGAAAACATATCACACTTTTCATCATAGTGCTTTTACCAATGCATAAAATGCATGGAGAAGTCATTTCGAATGACTGGTCCTCAATGTTGTGAGAACGATGACTGGTTAAAATTTTTGGTGGTTTCTTGTTCAGTCCATAGGCCTACATCATGTGGCAAACCGGTGAGCATGTGGCTCTATTAGTATAGGAGATACCTGAAAACATATCACACTTTTCATCATAGTGCTTTTACCAATGCATAAAATGCATGGAGAAGTCATTTCGAATGACTGGTCCTCAGTGTTGTGAGAACGATGACTGGTTAAAATTTTTGGTGGTTTCTTGTTCAGTCCATAGGCCTACATCATGTGGCAAACCGGTGAGCATGTGGCTCTATTAGTATAGGAGATACCTGAAAACATATCACACTTTTCATCATAGTGCTTTTACCAATGCATAAAATGCATGGAGAAGTCATTTCGAATGACTGGTCCTCAGTGTTGTGAGAACGATGACTGGTTAAAATTTTTGGTGGTTTCTTGTTCAGTCCATAGGCCTACATCATGTGGCAAACCGGTGAGCATGTGGCTCTATTAGTATAGGAGATACCTGAAAACATATCACACTTTTCATCATAGTGCTTTTACCAATGCATAAAATGCATGGAGAAGTCATTTCGAATGACTGGTCCTCAGTGTTGTGAGAACGATGACTGGTTAAAATTTTTGGTGGTTTCTTGTTCAGTCCATAGGCATACATCATGTGGCAAACCGGTGAGCATGTGGCTCTATTAGTATAGGAGATACCTGAAAACATATCACACTTTTCATCATAGTGCTTTTACCAACGCATAAAATGCATGGAGAAGTCATTTCGAATGACTGGTCCTCAGTGTTGTGAGAACGATGACTGGTTAAAATTTTTGGTGGTTTCGTGTTCAGTCCATAGGCCTACATCATGTGGCAAACCGGTGAGCATGTGGCTCTATTAGTATAGGAGATACCTGAAAACATATCACACTTTTCATCATAGTGCTTTTACCAATGCATAAAATGCATGGAGAAGTCATTTCGAATGACTGGTCCTCAGTGTTGTGAGAACGATGACTGGTTAAAATTTTTGGTGGTTTCTTGTTCAGTCCATAGGCCTACATCATGTGGCAAACCGGTGAGCATGTGGCTCTATTAGTATAGGAGATACCTGAAAACATATCACACTTTTCATCATAGTGCTTTTACCAATGCATAAAATGCATGGAGAAGTCATTTCGAATGACTGGTCCTCAGTGTTGTGAGAACGATGACTGGTTAAAATTTTTGGTGGTTTCTTGTTCAGTCCATAGGCCTACATCATGTGGCAAACCGGTGAGCATGTGGCTCTATTAGTATAGGAGATACCTGAAAACATATCACACTTTTCATCATAGTGCTTTTACCAATGCATAAAATGCATGGAGAAGTCATTTCGAATGACTGGTCCTCAGTGTTGTGAGAACGATGACTGGTTAAAATTTTTGGTGGTTTCTTGTTCAGTCCATAGGCCTACATCATGTGGCAAACCGGTGAGCATGTGGCTCTATTAGTATAGGAGATACCTGAAAACATATCACACTTTTCATCATAGTGCTTTTACCAATGCATAAAATGCATGGAGAAGTCATTTCGAATGACTGGTCCTCAGTGTTGTGAGAACGATGACTGGTTAAAATTTTTGGTGGTTTCTTGTTCAGTCCATAGGCCTACATCATGTGGCAAACCGGTGAGCATGTGGCTCTATTAGTATAGGAGATACCTGAAAACATATCACACTTTTCATCATAGTGCTTTTACCAATGCATAAAATGCATGGAGAAGTCATTTCGAATGACTGGTCCTCAGTGTTGTGAGAACGATGACTGGTTAAAATTTTTGGTGGTTTCTTGTTCAGTCCATAGGCATACATCATGTGGCAAACCGGTGAGCATGTGGCTCTATTAGTATAGGAGATACCTGAAAACATATCACACTTTTCATCATAGTGCTTTTACCAACGCATAAAATGCATGGAGAAGTCATTTCGAATGACTGGTCCTCAGTGTTGTGAGAACGATGACTGGTTAAAATTTTTGGTGGTTTCGTGTTCAGTCCATAGGCCTACATCATGTGGCAAACCGGTGAGCATGTGGCTCTATTAGTATAGGAGATACCTGAAAACATATCACACTTTTCATCATAGTGCTTTTACCAATGCATAAAATGCATGGAGAAGTCATTTCGAATGACTGGTCCTCAGTGTTGTGAGAACGATGACTGGTTAAAATTTTTGGTGGTTTCTTGTTCAGTCCATAGGCCTACATCATGTGGCAAACCGGTGAGCATGTGGCTCTATTAGTATAGGAGATACCTGAAAACATATCACACTTTTCATCATAGTGCTTTTACCAATGCATAAAATGCATGGAGAAGTCATTTCGAATGACTGGTCCTCAGTGTTGTGAGAACGATGACAGGTTAAAATTTTTGGTGGTTTCTTGTTCAGTCCATAGGCCTACATCATGTGGCAAACCGGTGAGCATGTGGCTCTATTAGTATAGGAGATACTTGAAAACATATCACACTTTTCATCATAGTGCTTTTACCATTGCATAAAATGCATGGAGAAGTCATTTCGAATGACTGGTCCTCAGTGTTGTGAGAACGATGACTGGTTAAAATTTTTGGTGGTTTCTTGTTCAGTCCATAGGCCTACATCATGTGGCAAACCGGTGAGCATGTGGCTCTATTAGTATAGGAGATACCTGAAAACATATCACACTTTTCATCATAGTGCTTTTACCAATGCATAAAATGCATGGAGAAGTCATTTCGAATGACTGGTCCTCAGTGTTGTGAGAACGATGACTGGTTAAAATTTTTGGTGGTTTCTTGTTCAGTCCATAGGCCTACATCATGTGGCAAACCGGTGAGCATGTGGCTCTATTAGTATAGGAGATACCTGAAAACATATCACACTTTTCATCATAGTGCTTTTACCAATGCATAAAATGCATGGAGAAGTCATTTCGAATGACTGGTCCTCAGTGTTGTGAGAACGATGACTGGTTAAAATTTTTGGTGGTTTCTTGTTCAGTCCATAGGCCTACATCATGTGGCAAACCGGTGAGCATGTGGCTCTATTAGTATAGGAGATACCTGAAAACATATCACACTTTTCATCATAGTGCTTTTACCAATGCATAAAATGCATGGAGAAGTCATTTCGAATGACTGGTCCTCAGTGTTGTGACAACGATGACTGGTTAAAATTTTTGGTGGTTTCTTGTTCAGTCCATAGGCCTACATCATGTGGCAAACCGGTGAGCATGTGGCTCTATTAGTATAGGAGATACCTGAAAACATATCACACTTTTCATCATAGTGCTTTTACCAATGCATAAAATGCATGGAGAAGTCATTTCGAATGACTGGTCCTCAGTGTTGTGAGAACGATGACTGGTTAAAATTTTTGGTGGTTTCTTGTTCAGTCCATAGGCCTACATCATGTGGCAAACCGGTGAGCATGTGGCTCTATTAGTATAGGAGATACCTGAAAACATATCACACTTTTCATCATAGTGCTTTTACCAATGCATAAAATGCATGGAGAAGTCATTTCGAATGACTGGTCCTCAGTGTTGTGAGAACGATGACTGGTTAAAATTTTTGGTGGTTTCTTGTTCAGTCCATAGGCCTACATCATGTGGCAAACCGGTGAGCATGTGGCTCTATTAGTATAGGAGATACCTGAAAACATATCACACTTTTCATCATAGTGCTTTTACCAATGCATAAAATGCATGGAGAAGTCATTTCGAATGACTGGTCCTCAGTGTTGTGAGAACGATGACTGGTTAAAAATTTTGGTGGTTTCTTGTTCAGTCCATAGGCCTACATCATGTGGCAAACCGGTGAGCATGTGGCTCTATTAGTATAGGAGATACCTGAAAACATATCACACTTTTCATCATAGTGCTTTTACCAATGCATAAAATGCATGGAGAAGTCATTTCGAATGACTGGTCCTCAGTGTTGTGAGAACGATGACTGGTTAAAATTTTTGGTGGTTTCTTGTTCAGTCCATAGGCCTACATCATGTGGCAAACCGGTGAGCATGTGGCACTATTAGTGTAGGAGATACCTGAAAACATATCACACTTTTCATCATAGTGCTTTTACCAATGCATAAAATGCATGGAGAAGTCATTTCGAATGACTGGTCCTCAGTGTTGTGAGAACGATGACTGGTTAAAATTTTTGGTGGTTTCTTGTTCAGTCCATAGGCCTACATCATGTGGCAAACCGGTGAGCATGTGGCTCTATTAGTATAGGAGATACCTGAAAACATATCACACTTTTCATCATAGTGCTTTTACCAATGCATAAAATGCATGGAGAAGTCATTTCGAATGACTGGTCCTCAGTGTTGTGAGAACGATGACTGGTTAAAATTTTTGGTGGTTTCTTGTTCAGTCCATAGGCCTACATCATGTGGCAAACCGGTGAACATGTGGCTCTATTAGTATAGGAGATACCTGAAAACATATCACACTTTTCATCATAGTGCTTTTACCAATGCATAAAATGCATGGAGAAGTCATTTCGAATGACTGGTCCTCAGTGTTGTGAGAACGATGACTGGTTAAAATTTTTGGTGGTTTCTTGTTCAGTCCATAGGCCTACATCATGTGGCAAACCGGTGAGCATGTGGCTCTATTAGTATAGGAGATACCTGAAAACATATCACACTTTTCATCATAGTGCTTTTACCAATGCATAAAATGCATGGAGAAGTCATTTCGAATGACTGGTCCTCAGTGTTGTGAGAACGATGACTGGTTAAAATTTTTGGTGGTTTCTTGTTCAGTCCATAGGCCTACATCATGTGGCAAACCGGTGAGCATGTGGCTCTATTAGTATAGGAGATACCTGAAAACATATCACACTTTTCATCATAGTGCTTTTACCAATGCATAAAATGCATGGAGAAGTCATTTCGAATGACTGGTCCTCAGAGTTGTGAGAACGATGACTGGTTAAAATTTTTGGTGGTTTCTTGTTCAGTCCATAGGCCTACATCATGTGGCAAACCGGTGAGCATGTGGCTCTATTAGTATAGGAGATACCTGAAAACATATCACACTTTTCATCATAGTGCTTTTACCAATGCATAAAATGCATGGAGAAGTCATTTCGAATGACTGGTCCTCAGTGTTGTGAGAACGATGACTGGTTAAAATTTTTGGTGGTTTCTTGTTCAGTCCATAGGCCTACATCATGTGGCAAACCGGTGAGCATGTGGCTCTATTAGTATAGGAGATACCTGAAAACATATCACACTTTTCATCATAGTGCTTTTACCAACGAATAAAATGCATGGAGAAGTCATTTCGAATGACTGGTCCTCAGTGTTGTGAGAACGATGACTGGTTAAAATTTTTGGTGGTTTCGTGTTCAGTCCATAGGCCTACATCATGTGGCAAACCGGTGAGCATGTGGCTCTATTAGTATAGGAGATACCTGAAAACATATCACACTTTTCATCATAGTGCTTTTACCAATGCATAAAATGCATGGAGAAGTCATTTCGAATGACTGGTCCTCAGTGTTGTGAGAACGATGACTGGTTAAAATTTTTGGTGGTTTCTTGTTCAGTCCATAGGCCTACATCATGTGGCAAACCGGTGAGCATGTGGCTCTATTAGTATAGGAGATACCTGAAAACATATCACACTTTTCATCATAGTGCTTTTACCAATGCATAAAATGCATGGAGAAGTCATTTCGAATGACTGGTCCTCAGTGTTGTGAGAACGATGACTGGTTAAAATTTTTGGTGGTTTCTTGTTCAGTCCATAGGCCTACATCATGTGGCAAACCGGTGAGCATGTGGCTCTATTAGTATAGGAGATACCTGAAAACATATCACACTTTTCATCATAGTGCTTTTACCAATGCATAAAATGCATGGAGAAGTCATTTCGAATGACTGGTCCTCAGTGTTGTGAGAACGATGACTGGTTAAAATTTTTGGTGGTTTCTTGTTCAGTGCATAGGCCTACATCATGTGGCAAACCGGTGAGCATGTGGCTCTATTAGTATAGGAGATACCTGAAAACATATCACACTTTTCATCATAGTGCTTTTACCAATGCATAAAATGCATGGAGAAGTCATTTCGAATGACTGGTCCTCAGTGTTGTGACAACGATGACTGGTTAAAATTTTTGTTGGTTTCTTGTTCAGTCCATAGGCCTACATCATGTGGCAAACCGGTGAGCATGTGGCTCTATTAGTATAGGAGATACCTGAAAACATATCACACTTTTCATCATAGTGCTTTTACCAATGCATAAAATGCATGGAGAAGTCATTTCGAATGACTGGTCCTCAGTGTTGTGAGAACGATGACTGGTTAAAATTTTTGGTGGTTTCTTGTTCAGTCCATAGGCCTACATCATGTGGCAAACCGGTGAGCATGTGGCTCTATTAGTATAGGAGATACCTGAAAACATATCACACTTTTCATCATAGTGCTTTTACCAATGCATAAAATGCATGGAGAAGTCATTTCGAATGACTGGTCCTCAGTGTTGTGAGAACGATGACTGGTTAAAATTTTTGGTGGTTTCTTGTTCAGTCCATAGGCCTACATCATGTGGCAAACCGGTGAGCATGTGGCTCTATTAGTATAGGAGATACCTGAAAACATATCACACTTTTCATCATAGTGCTTTTACCAATGCATAAAATGCATGGAGAAGTCATTTCGAATGACTGGTCCTCAGTGTTGTGAGAACGATGACTGGTTAAAATTTTTGGTGGTTTCTTGTTCAGTCCATAGGCCTACATCATGTGGCAAACCGGTGAGCATGTGGCTCTATTAGTATAGGAGATACCTGAAAACATATCACACTTTTCATCATAGTGCTTTTACCAATGCATAAAATGCATGGAGAAGTCATTTCGAATGACTGGTCCTCAGTGTTGTGAGAACGATGACTGGTTAAAATTTTTGGTGGTTTCTTGTTCAGTCCATAGGCCTACATCATGTGGCAAACCGGTGAGCATGTGGCTCTATTAGTATAGGAGATACCTGAAAACATATCACACTTTTCATCATAGTGCTTTTACCAATGCATAAAATGCATGGAGAAGTCATTTCGAATGACTGGTCCTCAGTGTTGTGAGAACGATGACTGGTTAAAATTTTTGGTGGTTTCTTGTTCAGTCCATGGGCCTACATCATGTGGCAAACCGGTGAGCATGTGGCTCTATTAGTATAGGAGATACCTGAAAACATATCACACTTTTCATCATAGTGCTTTTGCCAATGCATAAAATGCATGGAGAAGTCATTTCGAATGACTGGTCCTCAGTGTTGTGAGAACGATGACTGGTTAAAATTTTTGGTGGTTTCTTGTTCAGTCCATAGGCCTACATCATGTGGCAAACCGGTGAGCATGTGGCTCTATTAGTATAGGAGATACCTGAAAACATATCACACTTTTCATCATAGTGCTTTTACCAATGCATAAAATGCATGGAGAAGTCATTTCGAATGACTGGTCCTCAGTGTTGTGAGAACGATGACTGGTTAAAATTTTTGGTGGTTTCTTGTTCAGTCCATAGGCCTACATCATGTGGCAAACCGGTGAGCATGTGGCTCTATTAGTATAGGAGATACCTGAAAACATATCACACTTTTCATCATAGTGCTTTTACCAATGCATAAAATGCATGGTGGATGCTTTCCTGAAACGGAAAGTACTTGCAAGCAGCATAATACAAAGAATAGCAGGCTTGCTCACCGAGCCCCACTCCATACAGCCAACCAATTCCAGCCCTGTGCTGATGAGGGTCTAAAGCCCGAAACACGTGTCCACAGGTAGGAATTGGTTGGCTGTGTAAATTTAGAAACTAATCCGCAGCATTGCACGCTTGGCGGTTCCAAGCGCTGTGGATTAGACAGGGGTGGAAAGAGATGATTTGCATAGCTCCGCCTACTGCAAAGGATTCTGGGTAAGCCTGCTATTCTTTGTATTATGCTGCTTGCAAGTACTTTCCGTTTCAGGAAAGCATCCACTATGTATTTCCTTTGAGTAGAGGGCTTTTCGGTCTCTTTCGTCCCGCTACATTTAGCCCAACTTGGGTCTCTCCCTAAGGTGGCTAGCATGTAAAATGCATGGAGAAGTCATTTCGAATGACTGGTCCTCAGTGTTGTGAGAACGATGACTGGTTAAAATTTTTGGTGGTTTCTTGTTCAGTCCATAGGCCTACATCATGTGGCAAACCGGTGAGCATGTGGCTCTATTAGTATAGGAGATACCTGAAAACATATCACACTTTTCATCATAGTGCTTTTACCAATGCATAAAATGCATGGAGAAGTCATTTCGAATGACTGGTCCTCAGTGTTGTGAGAACGATGACTGGTTAAAATTTTTGGTGGTTTCTTGTTCAGTCCATAGGCCTACATCATGTGGCAAACCGGTGAGCATGTGGCTCTATTAGTATAGGAGATACCTGAAAACATATCACACTTTTCATCATAGTGCTTTTACCAATGCATAAAATGCATGGAGAAGTCATTTCGAATGACTGGTCCTCAGTGTTGTGAGAACGATGACTGGTTAAAATTTTTGGTGGTTTCTTGTTCAGTCCATAGGCCTACATCATGTGGCAAACCGGTGAGCATGTGGCTCTATTAGTATAGGAGATACCTGAAAACATATCACACTTTTCATTATAGTGCTTTTACCAATGCATAAAATGCATGGAGAAGTCATTTCGAATGACTGGTCCTCAGTGTTGTGAGAACGATGACTGGTTAAAATTTTTGGTGGTTTCTTGTTCAGTCCATAGGCCTACATCATGTGGCAAACCGGTGAGCATGTGGCTCTATTAGTATAGGAGATACCTGAAAACATATCACACTTTTCATCATAGTGCTTTTACCAATGCATAAAATGCATGGAGAAGTCATTTCGAATGACTGGTCCTCAGTGTTGTGAGAATGATGACTGGTTAAAATTTTTGGTGGTTTCTTGTTCAGTCCATAGGCCTACATCATGTGGCAAACCGGTGAGCATGTGGCTCTATTAGTATAGGAGATACCTGAAAACATATCACACTTTTCATCATAGTGCTTTTACCAATGCATAAAATGCATGGAGAAGTCATTTCGAATGACTGGTCCTCAGTGTTGTGAGAACGATGACTGGTTAAAATTTTTGGTGGTTTCTTGTTCAGTCCATAGGCCTACATCATGTGGCAAACCAGTGAGCATGTGGCTCTATTAGTATAGGAGATACCTGAAAACATATCACACTTTTCATAATAGTGCTTTTACCAATGCATAAAATGCATGGAGAAGTCATTTCGAATGACTGGTCCTCAGTGTTGTGAGAACGATGACTGGTTAAAATTTTTGGTGGTTTCTTGTTCAGTCCATGGGCCTACATCATGTGGCAAACCGGTGAGCATGTGGCTCTATTAGGATAGGAGATACCTGAAAACATATCACACTTTTCATCATAGTGCTTTAACCAATGCATAAAATGCATGGAGAAGTAATTTCGAATGACTGGTCCTCAGTGTTGTGAGAACGATGACTGGTTAAAATTTTTGGTGGTTTCTTGTTCAGTCCATAGGCGTACATCATGTGGCAAACCGGTGAGCATGTGGCTCTATTAGTATAGGAGATACCTGAAAACATATCACACTTTTCATCATAGTGCTTTTACCAATGCATAAAATGCATGGAGAAGTCATTTCGAATGACTGGTCCTCAGTGTTGTGAGAACGATGACTGGTTAAAATTTTTGGTGGTTTCTTGTTCAGTCCATAGGCCTACATCATGTGGCAAACCGGTGAGCATGTGGCTCTATTAGTATAGGAGATACCTGAAAACATATCACACTTTTCATCATAGTGCTTTTACCAATGCATAAAATGCATGGAGAAGTCATTTTGAATGACTGGTCCTCAGTGTTGTGAGAACGATGACTGGTTAAAATTTTTGGTGGTTTCTTGTTCAGTCCATAGGCCTACATCATGTGGCAAACCGGTGAGCATGTGGCTCTATTAGTATAGGAGATACCTGAAAACATATCACACTTTTCATCATAGTGCTTTTACCAATGCATAAAATGCATGAAGAAGTCATTTCGAATGACTGGTCCTCAGTGTTGTGAGAACGATGACTGGTTAAAATTTTTGGTGGTTTCTTGTTCAGTCCATGGGCCTACATCATGTGGCAAACCGGTGAGCATGTGGCTCTATTAGTATAGGAGATACCTGAAAACATATCACACTTTTCATCATAGTGCTTTTGCCAATGCATAAAATGCATGGAGAAGTCATTTCGAATGACTGGTCCTCAGTGTTGTGAGAACGATGACTGGTTAAAATTTTTGGTGGTTTCTTGTTCAGTCCATAGGCCTACATCATGTGGCAAACCGGTGAGCATGTGGCTCTATTAGTATAGGAGATACCTGAAAACATATCACACTTTTCATCATAGTGCTTTTACCAATGCATAAAATGCATGGAGAAGTCATTTCGAATGACTGGTCCTCAGTGTTGTGAGAACGATGACTGGTTAAAATTTTTGGTGGTTTCTTGTTCAGTCCATAGGCCTACATCATGTGGCAAACCGGTGAGCATGTGGCTCTATTAGTATAGGAGATACCTGAAAACATATCACACTTTTCATCATAGTGCTTTTACCAATGCATAAAATGCATGGTGGATGCTTTCCTGAAACGGAAAGTACTTGCAAGCAGCATAATACAAAGAATAGCAGGCTTGCTCACCGAGCCCCACTCCATACAGCCAACCAATTCCAGCCCTGTGCTGATGAGGGTCTAAAGCCCGAAACACGTGTCCACAGGTAGGAATTGGTTGGCTGTGTAAATTTAGAAACTAATCCGCAGCATTGCACGCTTGGCGGTTCCAAGCGCTGTGGATTAGACAGGGGTGGAAAGAGATGATTTGCATAGCTCCGCCTACTGCAAAGGATTCTGGGTAAGCCTGCTATTCTTTGTATTATGCTGCTTGCAAGTACTTTCCGTTTCAGGAAAGCATCCACTATGTATTTCCTTTGAGTAGAGGGCTTTTCGGTCTCTTTCGTCCCGCTACATTTAGCCCAACTTGGGTCTCTCCCTAAGGTGGCTAGCATGTAAAATGCATGGAGAAGTCATTTCGAATGACTGGTCCTCAGTGTTGTGAGAACGATGACTGGTTAAAATTTTTGGTGGTTTCTTGTTCAGTCCATAGGCCTACATCATGTGGCAAACCGGTGAGCATGTGGCTCTATTAGTATAGGAGATACCTGAAAACATATCACACTTTTCATCATAGTGCTTTTACCAATGCATAAAATGCATGGAGAAGTCATTTCGAATGACTGGTCCTCAGTGTTGTGAGAACGATGACTGGTTAAAATTTTTGGTGGTTTCTTGTTCAGTCCATAGGCCTACATCATGTGGCAAACCGGTGAGCATGTGGCTCTATTAGTATAGGAGATACCTGAAAACATATCACACTTTTCATCATAGTGCTTTTACCAATGCATAAAATGCATGGAGAAGTCATTTCGAATGACTGGTCCTCAGTGTTGTGAGAACGATGACTGGTTAAAATTTTTGGTGGTTTCTTGTTCAGTCCATAGGCCTACATCATGTGGCAAACCGGTGAGCATGTGGCTCTATTAGTATAGGAGATACCTGAAAACATATCACACTTTTCATTATAGTGCTTTTACCAATGCATAAAATGCATGGAGAAGTCATTTCGAATGACTGGTCCTCAGTGTTGTGAGAACGATGACTGGTTAAAATTTTTGGTGGTTTCTTGTTCAGTCCATAGGCCTACATCATGTGGCAAACCGGTGAGCATGTGGCTCTATTAGTATAGGAGATACCTGAAAACATATCACACTTTTCATCATAGTGCTTTTACCAATGCATAAAATGCATGGAGAAGTCATTTCGAATGACTGGTCCTCAGTGTTGTGAGAATGATGACTGGTTAAAATTTTTGGTGGTTTCTTGTTCAGTCCATAGGCCTACATCATGTGGCAAACCGGTGAGCATGTGGCTCTATTAGTATAGGAGATACCTGAAAACATATCACACTTTTCATCATAGTGCTTTTACCAATGCATAAAATGCATGGAGAAGTCATTTCGAATGACTGGTCCTCAGTGTTGTGAGAACGATGACTGGTTAAAATTTTTGGTGGTTTCTTGTTCAGTCCATAGGCCTACATCATGTGGCAAACCAGTGAGCATGTGGCTCTATTAGTATAGGAGATACCTGAAAACATATCACACTTTTCATAATAGTGCTTTTACCAATGCATAAAATGCATGGAGAAGTCATTTCGAATGACTGGTCCTCAGTGTTGTGAGAACGATGACTGGTTAAAATTTTTGGTGGTTTCTTGTTCAGTCCATGGGCCTACATCATGTGGCAAACCGGTGAGCATGTGGCTCTATTAGGATAGGAGATACCTGAAAACATATCACACTTTTCATCATAGTGCTTTTACCAATGCATAAAATGCATGGAGAAGTCATTTCGAATGACTGGTCCTCAGTGTTGTGAGAACGATGACTGGTTAAAATTTTTGGTGGTTTCTTGTTCAGTCCATAGGCCTACATCATGTGGCAAACCGGTGAGCATGTGGCTCTATTAGTATAGGAGATACCTGAAAACATATCACACTTTTCATCATAGTGCTTTTACCAATGCATAAAATGCATGGAGAAGTCATTTTGAATGACTGGTCCTCAGTGTTGTGAGAACGATGACTGGTTAAAATTTTTGGTGGTTTCTTGTTCAGTCCATAGGCCTACATCATGTGGCAAACCGGTGAGCATGTGGCTCTATTAGTATAGGAGATACCTGAAAACATATCACACTTTTCATCATAGTGCTTTTACCAATGCATAAAATGCATGGAGAAGTCATTTCGAATGACTGGTCCTCAGTGTTGTGAGAACGATGACTGGTTAAAATTTTTGGTGGTTTCTTGTTCAGTCCATAGGCCTACATCATGTGGCAAACCGGTGAGCATGTGGCTCTATTAGTATAGGAGATACCTGAAAACATATCACACTTTTCATCATAGTGCTTTTACCAATGCATAAAATGCATGGAGAAGTCATTTCGAATGACTGGTCCTCAGTGTTGTGAGAACGATGACTGGTTAAAATTTTTGGTGGTTTCTTGTTCAGTCCATAGGCCTACATCATGTGGCAAACCGGTGAGCATGTGGCTCTATTAGTATAGGAGATACCTGAAAACATCACACTTTTCATCATAGTGCTTTTACCAATGCATAAAATGCATGGAGAAGTCATTTCGAATGACTGGTCCTCAGTGTTGTGAGAACGATGACTGGTTAAAATTTTTGGTGGTTTCTTGTTCAGTCCATAGGCCTACATCATGTGGCAAACCGGTGAGCATGTGGCTCTATTAGTATAGGAGATACCTGAAAACATATCACACTTTTCATCATAGTGCTTTTACCAATGCATAAAATGCATGGAGAAGTCATTTCGAATGACTGGTCCTCAGTGTTGTGAGAACGATGACTGGTTAAAATTTTTGGTGGTTTCTTGTTCAGTCCATAGGCCTACATCATGTGGCAAACCGGTGAGCATGTGGCTCTATTAGTATAGGAGATACCTGAAAACATATCACACTTTTCATCATAGTGCTTTTACCAATGCATAAAATGCATGGAGAAGTCATTTTGAATGACTGGTCCTCAGTGTTGTGAGTACGATGACTGGTTAAAATTTTTGGTGGTTTCTTGTTCAGTCCATAGGCCTACATCATGTGGCAAACCGGTGAGCATGTGGCTCTATTAGTATAGGAGATACCTGAAAACATATCACACTTTTCATCATAGTGCTTTTACCAATGCATAAAATGCATGGAGAAGTCATTTCGAATGACTGGTCGTCAGTGTTGTGAGAACGATGACTGGTTAAAATTTTTGGTGGTTTCTTGTTCAGTCCATAGGCTTACATCATGTGGCAAACCGGTGAGCATGTAGCTCTATTAGTATAGGAAATACCTGAAAACATATCACACTTTTCATCATAGTGCTTTTACCAATGCATAAAATGCATGGAGAAGTCATTTCGAATGACTGGTCCTCAGTGTTGTGAGAACGATGACTGGTTAAAATTTTTGGTGGTTTCTTGTTCAGTCCATAGGCCTACATCATGTGGCAAACCGGTGAGCATGTGGCTCTATTAGTATAGGAGATACCTGAAAACATATCACACTTTTCATCATAGTGCTTTTACCAATGCATAAAATGCATGGAGAAGTCATTTCGAATGACTGGTCCTCAGTGTTGTGAGAACGATGACTGGTTAAAATTTTTGGTGGTTTCTTGTTCAGTCCATAGGCCTACATCATGTGGCAAACCGGTGAGCATGTGGCTCTATTAGTATAGGAGATACCTGAAAACATATCACACTTTTCATCATAGTGCTTTTACCAATGCATAAAATGCATGGAGAAGTCATTTTGAATGACTGGTCCTCAGTGTTGTGAGAACGATGACTGGTTAAAATTTTTGGTGGTTTCTTGTTCAGTCCATAGGCCTACATCATGTGGCAAACCGGTGAGCATGTGGCTCTATTAGTATAGGAGATACCTGAAAACATCACACTTTTCATCATAGTGCTTTTACCAATGCATAAAATGCATGGAGAAGTCATTTCGAATGACTGGTCCTCAGTGTTGTGAGAACGATGACTGGTTAAAATTTTTGGTGGTTTCTTGTTCAGTCCATAGGCCTACATCATGTGGCAAACCGGTGAGCATGTGGCTCTATTAGTATAGGAGATACCTGAAAACATATCACACTTTTCATCATAGTGCTTTTACCAATGCATAAAATGCATGGAGAAGTCATTTCGAATGACTGGTCCTCAGTGTTGTGAGAACGATGACTGGTTAAAATTTTTGGTGGTTTCTTGTTCAGTCCATAGGCCTACATCATGTGGCAAACCGGTGAGCATGTGGCTCTATTAGTATAGGAGATACCTGAAAACATATCACACTTTTCATCATAGTGCTTTTACCAATGCATAAAATGCATGGAGAAGTCATTTCGAATGACTGGTCCTCAGTGTTGTGAGAACGATGACTGGTTAAAATTTTTGGTGGTTTCTTGTTCAGTCCATAGGCCTACATCATGTGGCAAACCGGTGAGCATGTGGCTCTATTAGTATAGGAGATACCTGAAAACATATCACACTTTTCATCATAGTGCTTTTACCAATGCATAAAATGCATGGAGAAGTCATTTCGAATGACTGGTCCTCAGTGTTGTGAGAACGATGACTGGTTAAAATTTTTGGTGGTTTCTTGTTCAGTCCATAGGCCTACATCATGTGGCAAACCGGTGAGCATGTGGCTCTATTAGTATAGGAGATACCTGAAAACATATCACACTTTTCATCATAGTGCTTTTACCAATGCATAAAATGCATGGAGAAGTCATTTCGAATGACTGGTCCTCAGTGTTGTGAGTACGATGACTGGTTAAAATTTTTGGTGGTTTCTTGTTCAGTCCATAGGCCTACATCATGTGGCAAACCGGTGAGCATGTGGCTCTATTAGTATAGGAGATACCTGAAAACATATCACACTTTTCATCATAGTGCTTTTACCAATGCATAAAATGCATGGAGAAGTCATTTCGAATGACTGGTCGTCAGTGTTGTGAGAACGATGACTGGTTAAAATTTTTGGTGGTTTCTTGTTCAGTCCATAGGCTTACATCATGTGGCAAACCGGTGAGCATGTAGCTCTATTAGTATAGGAGATACCTGAAAACATATCACACTTTTCATCATAGTGCTTTTACCAATGCATAAAATGCATGGAGAAGTCATTTCGAATGACTGGTCCTCAGTGTTGTGAGAACGATGACTGGTTAAAATTTTTGGTGGTTTCTTGTTCAGTCCATAGGCCTACATCATGTGGCAAACCGGTGAGCATGTGGCTCTATTAGTATAGGAGATACCTGAAAACATATCACACTTTTCATCATAGTGCTTTTACCAATGCATAAAATGCATGGAGAAGTCATTTCGAATGACTGGTCCTCAGTGTTGTGAGAACGATGACTGGTTAAAATTTTTGGTGGTTTCTTGTTCAGTCCATAGGCCTACATCATGTGGCAAACCGGTGAGCATGTGGCTCTATTAGTATAGGAGATACCTGAAAACATATCACACTTTTCATCATAGTGCTTTTACCAATGCATAAAATGCATGGAGAAGTCATTTCGAATGACTGGTCCTCAGTGTTGTGAGAACGATGACTGGTTAAAATTTTTGGTGGTTTCTTGTTCAGTCCATAGGCCTACATCATGTGGCAAACCGGTGAGCATGTGGCTCTATTAGTATAGGAGATACCTGAAAACATATCACACTTTTCATCATAGTGCTTTTACCAATGCATAAAATGCATGGAGAAGTCATTTCGAATGACTGGTCCTCAGTGTTGTGAGAACGATGACTGGTTAAAATTTTTGGTGGTTTCTTGTTCAGTCCATAGGCCTACATCATGTGGCAAACCGGTGAGCATGTGGCTCTATTAGTATAGGAGATACCTGAAAACATATCACACTTTTCATCATAGTGCTTTTACCAATGCATAAAATGCATGGAGAAGTCATTTCGAATGACTGGTCCTCAGTGTTGTGAGAACGATGACTGGTTAAAATTTTTGGTGGTTTCTTGTTCAGTCCATAGGCCTACATCATGTGGCAAACCGGTGAGCATGTGGCTCTATTAGTATAGGAGATACCTGAAAACATATCACACTTTTCATCATAGTGCTTTTACCAATGCATAAAATGCATGGAGAAGTCATTTTGAATGACTGGTCCTCAGTGTTGTGAGAACGATGACTGGTTAAAATTTTTGGTGGTTTCTTGTTCAGTCCATAGGCCTACATCATGTGGCAAACCCGTGAGCATGTGGCTCTATTAGTATAGGAGATACCTGAAAACATATCACACTTTTCATCATAGTGCTTTTACCAATGCATAAAATGCATGGAGAAGTCATTTCGAATGACTGGTCCTCAGTGTTGTGAGAACGATGACTGGTTAAAATTTTTGGTGGTTTCTTGTTCAGTCCATAGGCCTACATCATGTGGCAAACCGGTGAGCATGTGGCTCTATTAGTATAGGAGATACCTGAAAACATATCACACTTTTCATCATAGTGCTTTTACCAATGCATAAAATGCATGGAGAAATCATTTCGAATGACTGGTCCTCAGTGTTGTGAGAACGATGACTGGTTAAAATTTTTGGTGGTTTCTTGTTCAGTCCATAGGCCTACATCATGTGGCAAACCGGTGAGCATGTGGCTCTATTAGTATAGGAGATACCTGAAAGCATATCACACTTTTCATCATAGTGCTTTTACCAATGCATAAAATGCATGGAGAAGTCATTTCGAATGACTGGTCCTCAGTGTTGTGAGAACGATGACTGGTTAAAATTTTTGGTGGTTTCTTGTTCAGTCCATAGGCCTACATCATGTGGCAAACCGGTGAGCATGTGGCTCTATTAGTATAGGAGATACCTGAAAACATATCACACTTTTCATCATAGTGCTTTTACCAATGCATAAAATGCATGGAGAAGTCATTTCGAATGACTGGTCCTCAGTGTTGTGAGAACGATGACTGGTTAAAATTTTTGGTGGTTTCTTGTTCAGTCCATAGGCCTACATCATGTGGCAAACCGGTGAGCATGTGGCTCTATTAGTATAGGAGATACCTGAAAACATATCACACTTTTCATCATAGTGCTTTTACCAATGCATAAAATGCATGGAGAAGTCATTTCGAATGACTGGTCCTCAGTGTTGTGAGAACGATGACTGGTTAAAATTTTTGGTGGTTTCTTGTTCAGTCCATAGGCCTACATCATGTGGCAAACCGGTGAGCATGTGGCTCTATTAGTATAGGAGATACCTGAAAACATATCACACTTTTCATCATAGTGCTTTTACCAATGCATAAAATGCATGGAGAAGTCATTTCGAATGACTGGTCCTCAGTGTTGTGAGAACGATGACTGGTTAAAATTTTTGGTGGTTTCTTGTTCAGTCCATAGGCCTACATCATGTGGCAAACCGGTGAGCATGTGGCTCTATTAGTATAGGAGATACCTGAAAACATATCACACTTTTCATCATAGTGCTTTTACCAATGCATAAAATGCATGGAGAAGTCATTTTGAATGACTGGTCCTCAGTGTTGTGAGAACGATGACTGGTTAAAATTTTTGGTGGTTTCTTGTTCAGTCCATAGGCCTACATCATGTGGCAAACCCGTGAGCATGTGGCTCTATTAGTATAGGAGATACCTGAAAACATATCACACTTTTCATCATAGTGCTTTTACCAATGCATAAAATGCATGGAGAAGTCATTTCGAATGACTGGTCCTCAGTGTTGTGAGAACGATGACTGGTTAAAATTTTTGGTGGTTTCTTGTTCAGTCCATAGGCCTACATCATGTGGCAAACCGGTGAGCATGTGGCTCTATTAGTATAGGAGATACCTGAAAACATATCACACTTTTCATCATAGTGCTTTTACCAATGCATAAAATGCATGGAGAAATCATTTCGAATGACTGGTCCTCAGTGTTGTGAGAACGATGACTGGTTAAAATTTTTGGTGGTTTCTTGTTCAGTCCATAGGCCTACATCATGTGGCAAACCGGTGAGCATGTGGCTCTATTAGTATAGGAGATACCTGAAAGCATATCACACTTTTCATCATAGTGCTTTTACCAATGCATAAAATGCATGGAGAAGTCATTTCGAATGACTGGTCCTCAGTGTTGTGAGAACGATGACTGGTTAAAATTTTTGGTGGTTTCTTGTTCAGTCCATAGGCCTACATCATGTGGCAAACCGGTGAGCATGTGGCTCTATTAGTATAGGAGATACCTGAAAACATATCACACTTTTCATCATAGTGCTTTTACCAATGCATAAAATGCATGGAGAAGTCATTTCGAATGACTGGTCCTCAGTGTTGTGAGAACGATGACTGGTTAAAATTTTTGGTGGTTTCTTGTTCAGTCCATAGGCCTACATCATGTGGCAAACCGGTGAGCATGTGGCTCTATTAGTATAGGAGATACCTGAAAACATATCACACTTTTCATCATAGTGCTTTTACCAATGCATAAAATGCATGGAGAAGTCATTTCGAATGACTGGTCCTCAGTGTTGTGAGAACGATGACTGGTTAAAATTTTTGGTGGTTTCTTGTTCAGTCCATAGGCCTACATCATGTGGCAAACCGGTGAGCATGTGGCTCTATTAGTATAGGAGATACCTGAAAACATATCACACTTTTCATCATAGTGCTTTTACCAATGCATAAAATGCATGGAGAAGTCATTTCGAATGACTGGTCCTCAGTGTTGTGAGAACGATGACTGGTTAAAATTTTTGGTGGTTTCTTGTTCAGTCCATAGGCCTACATCATGTGGCAAACCGGTGAGCATGTGGCTCTATTAGTATAGGAGATACCTGAAAACATATCACACTTTTCATCATAGTGCTTTTACCAATGCATAAAATGCATGGAGAAATCATTTCGAATGACTGGTCCTCAGTGTTGTGAGAACGATGACTGGTTAAAATTTTTGGTGGTTTCTTGTTCAGTCCATAGGCCTACATCATGTGGCAAACCGGTGAGCATGTGGCTCTATTAGTATAGGAGATACCTGAAAGCATATCACACTTTTCATCATAGTGCTTTTACCAATGCATAAAATGCATGGAGAAGTCATTTCGAATGACTGGTCCTCAGTGTTGTGAGAACGATGACTGGTTAAAATTTTTGGTGGTTTCTTGTTCAGTCCATAGGCCTACATCATGTGGCAAACCGGTGAGCATGTGGCTCTATTAGTATAGGAGATACCTGAAAACATATCACACTTTTCATCATAGTGCTTTTACCAATGCATAAAATGCATGGAGAAGTCATTTCGAATGACTGGTCCTCAGTGTTGTGAGAACGATGACTGGTTAAAATTTTTGGTGGTTTCTTGTTCAGTCCATAGGCCTACATCATGTGGCAAACCGGTGAGCATGTGGCTCTATTAGTATAGGAGATACCTGAAAACATATCACACTTTTCATCATAGTGCTTTTACCAATGCATAAAATGCATGGAGAAGTCATTTCGAATGACTGGTCCTCAGTGTTGTGAGAACGATGACTGGTTAAAATTTTTGGTGGTTTCTTGTTCAGTCCATAGGCCTACATCATGTGGCAAACCGGTGAGCATGTGGCTCTATTAGTATAGGAGATACCTGAAAACATATCACACTTTTCATCATAGTGCTTTTACCAATGCATAAAATGCATGGAGAAGTCATTTCGAATGACTGGTCCTCAGTGTTGTGAGAACGATGACTGGTTAAAATTTTTGGTGGTTTCTTGTTCAGTCCATAGGCCTACATCATGTGGCAAACCGGTGAGCATGTGGCTCTATTAGTATAGGAGATACCTGAAAACATATCACACTTTTCATCATAGTGCTTTTACCAATGCATAAAATGCATGGAGAAGTCATTTCGAATGACTGGTCCTCAGTGTTGTGAGAACGATGACTGGTTAAAATTTTTGGTGGTTTCTTGTTCAGTCCATAG
This sequence comes from Ranitomeya imitator, assembly GCF_032444005.1. NCBI lineage: Eukaryota > Metazoa > Chordata > Amphibia > Anura > Dendrobatidae > Ranitomeya > Ranitomeya imitator. The sequence continues at coordinate 7,209 of NW_027193752.1, read as the reverse complement.
GCCTACATCATGTGGCAAACCCGGTGAGCATGTGGCTCTATTAGTATAGGAGATACCTGAAAACATATCACACTTTTCATCATAGTGCTTTTACCAATGCATAAAATGCATGGAGAAGTCATTTCGAATGACTGGTCCTCAGTGTTGTGAGAACGATGACTGGTTAAAATTTTTGGTGGTTTCTTGTTCAGTCCATAGGCCTACATCATGTGGCAAACCGGTGAGCATGTGGCTCTATTAGTATAGGAGATACCTGAAAACATATCACACTTTTCATCATAGTGCTTTTACCAATGCATAAAATGCATGGAGAAAGTCATTTCGAATGACTGGTCCTCAGTGTTGTGAGAACGATGACTGGTTAAAATTTTTGGTGGTTTCTTGTTCAGTCCATAGGCCTACATCATGTGGCAAACCGGTGAGCATGTGGCTCTATTAGTATAGGAGATACCTGAAAGCATATCACACTTTTCATCATAGTGCTTTTACCAATGCATAAAATGCATGGAGAAGTCATTTCGAATGACTGGTCCTCAGTGTTGTGAGAACGATGACTGGTTAAAATTTTTGGTGGTTTCTTGTTCAGTCCATAGGCCTACATCATGTGGCAAACCGGTGAGCATGTGGCCTCTATTAGTATAGGAGATACCTGAAAACATATCACACTTTTCATCATAGTGCTTTTACCAATGCATAAAATGCATGGAGAAGTCATTTCGAATGACTGGTCCTCAGTGTTGTGAGAACGATGACTGGTTAAAATTTTTGGTGGTTTCTTGTTCAGTCCATAGGCCTACATCATGTGGCAAACCGGTGAGCATGTGGCTCTATTAGTATAGGAGATACCTGAAAACATATCACACTTTTCATCATAGTGCTTTTACCAATGCATAAAATGCATGGAGAAGTCATTTCGAATGACTGGTCCTCAGTGTTGTGAGAACGATGACTGGTTAAAATTTTTGGTGGTTTCTTGTTCAGTCCATAGGCCTACATCATGTGGCAAACCGGTGAGGCATGTGGCTCTATTAGTATAGGAGATACCTGAAAACATATCACACTTTTCATCATAGTGCTTTTACCAATGCATAAAATGCATGGAGAAGTCATTTCGAATGACTGGTCCTCAGTGTTGTGAGAACGATGACTGGTTAAAATTTTTGGTGGTTTCTTGTTCAGTCCATAGGCCTACATCATGTGGCAAACCGGTGAGCATGTGGCTCTATTAGTATAGGAGATACCTGAAAACATATCACACTTTTCATCATAGTGCTTTTACCAATGCATAAAATGCATGGAGAAGTCATTTCGAATGACTGGTCCTCAGTGTTTGTGAGAACGATGACTGGTTAAAATTTTTGGTGGTTTCTTGTTCAGTCCATAGGCCTACATCATGTGGCAAACCGGTGAGCATGTGGCTCTATTAGTATAGGAGATACCTGAAAACATATCACACTTTTCATCATAGTGCTTTTACCAATGCATAAAATGCATGGAGAAGTCATTTCGAATGACTGGTCCTCAGTGTTGTGAGAACGATGACTGGTTAAAATTTTTCGTGGTTTCTTGTTCAGTCCATAGGCCTACATCATGTGGCAAACCGGTGAGCATGTGGCTCTATTAGTATAGGAGATACCTGAAAACATATCACACTTTTCATCATAGTGCTTTTACCAATGCATAAAATGCATGGAGAAGTCATTTCGAATGACTGGTCCTCAGTGTTGTGAGAACGATGACTGGTTAAAATTTTTGGTGGTTTCTTGTTCAGTCCATAGGCCTACATCATGTGGCAAACCGGTGAGCATGTGGCTCTATTAGTATAGGAGATACCTGAAAACATATCACACTTTTCATCATAGTGCTTTTACCAATGCATAAAATGCATGGAGAAGTCATTTCGAATGACTGGTCCTCAGTGTTGTGAGAACGATGACTGGTTAAAATTTTTTGGTGGTTTCTTGTTCAGTCCATAGGCCTACATCATGTGGAAAACCGGTGAGCATGTGGCTCTATTAGTATAGGAGATACCTGAAAACATATCACAACTTTTCATCATAGTGCTTTTACCAATGCATAAAATGCATGGAGAAGTCATTTCGAATGACTGGTCCCTCAGTGTTGTGAGAACGATGACTGGTTAAAATTTTTGGTGGTTTCTTGTTCAGTCCATAGGCCTACATCATGTGGCAAACCGGTGAGCATGTGGCTCTATTAGTATAGGAGATACCTGAAAACATATCACACTTTTCATCATAGTGCTTTTACCAATGCATAAAATGCATGGAGAAGTCATTTCGAATGACTGGTCCTCAGTGTTGTTGAGAACGATGACTGGTTAAAATTTTTGGTGGTTTCTTGTTCAGTCCATAGGCCTACATCATGTGGCACACCGGTGAGCATGTGGCTCTATTAGTATAGGAGATACCTGAAAACATATCACACTTTTCATCATAGTGCTTTTACCAATGCATAAAATGCATGGAGAAGTCATTTCGAATGACTGGTCCTCAGTGTTGTGAGAACGATGACTGGTTAAAATTTTTGGTGGTTTCTTGTTCAGTCCATAGGCCTACATCATGTGGCAAACCGGTGAGCATGTGGCTCTATTAGTATAGGAGATACCTGAAAACATATCACACTTTTCATCATAGTGCTTTTACCAATGCATAAAATGCATGGAGAAGTCATTTCGAATGACTGGTCCTCAGTGTTGTGAGAACGATGACTGGTTAAAATTTTTGGTGGTTTCTTGTTCAGTCCATAGGCCTACATCATGTGGCAAAACCGGTGAGCATGTGGCTCTATTAGTATAGGAGATACCTGAAAACATATCACACTTTTCATCATAGTGCTTTTACCAATGCATAAAATGCATGGAGAAGTCATTTCGAATGACTGGTCCTCAGTGTTGTGAGAACGATGACTGGTTAAAATTTTGGTGGTTTCTTGTTCAGTCCATAGGCCTACATCATGTGGCAAACCGGTGAGCATGTGGCTCTATTAGTATAGGAGATACCTGAAAACATATCACACTTTTCATCATAGTGCTTTTACCAATGCATAAAATGCATGGAGAAGTCATTTCGAATGACTGGTCCTCAGTGTTGTGAGAACGATGACTGGTTAAAATTTTTGGTGGTTTCTTGTTCAGTCCATAGGCCTACATCATGTGGAAAACCGGTGAGCATGTGGCTCTATTAGTATAGGAGATACCTGAAAACATATCACACTTTTCATCATAGTGCTTTTACCAATGCATAAAATGCATGGAGAAGTCATTTCGAATGACTGGTCCTCAGTGTTGTGAGAACGATGACTGGTTAAAATTTTTGGTGGTTTCTTGTTCAGTCCATAGGCCTACATCATGTGGCAAACCGGTGAGCATGTGGCTCTATTAGTATAGGAGATACCTGAAAACATATCACACTTTTCATCATAGTGCTTTTACCAATGCATAAAATGCATGGAGAAGTCATTTCGAATGACTGGTCCTCAGTGTTGTGAGAACGATGACTGGTTAAAATTTTTGGTGGTTTCTTGTTCAGTCCATAGGCCTACATCATGTGGCACACCGGTGAGCATGTGGGCTCTATTAGTATAGGAGATACCTGAAAACATATCACACTTTTCATCATAGTGCTTTTACCAATGCATAAAATGCATGGAGAAGTCATTTCGAATGACTGGTCTTCAGTGTTGTGAGAACGATGACTGGTTAAAATTTTTGGTGGTTTCTTGTTCAGTCCATAGGCCTACATCATGTGGCAAACCGGTGAGCATGTGGCTCTATTAGTATAGGAGATACCTGAAAACATATCACACTTTTCATCATAGTGCTTTTACCAATGCATAAAATGCATGGAGAAGTCATTTCGAATGACTGGTCCTCAGTGTTGTGAGAACGATGACTGGTTAAAATTTTTGGTGGTTTCTTGTTCAGTCCATAGGCCTACATCATGTGGCAAACCGGTGAGCATGTGGCTCTATTAGTATAGGAGATACCTGAAAACATATCACACTTTTCATCATAGTGCTTTTACCAATGCATAAAATGCATGGAGAAGTCATTTCGAATGACTGGTCCTCAGTGTTGTGAGAACGATGACTGGTTAAAATTTTTGGTGGTTTCTTGTTCAGTCCATAGGCCTACATCATGTGGAAAACCGGTGAGCATGTGGCTCTATTAGTATAGGAGATACCTGAAAACATATCACACCTTTTCATCATAGTGCTTTTACCAATGCATAAAATGCATGGAGAAGTCATTTCGAATGACTGGTCCTCAGTGTTGTGAGAACGATGACTGGTTAAAATTTTTGGTGGTTTCTTGTTCAGTCCATAGGCCTACATCATGTGGCACACCGGTGAGCATGTGGGCTCTATTAGTATAGGAGATACCTGAAAACATATCACACTTTTCATCATAGTGCTTTTACCAATGCATAAAATGCATGGAGAAGTCATTTCGAATGACTGGTCTCAGTGTTGTGAGAACGATGACTGGTTAAAATTTTTGGTGGTTTCTTGTTCAGTCCATAGGCCTACATCATGTGGCAAACCGGTGAGCATGTGGCTCTATTAGTATAGGAGATACCTGAAAACATATCACACTTTTCATCATAGTGCTTTTACCAATGCATAAAATGCATGGAGAAGTCATTTCGAATGACTGGTCCTCAGTGTTGTGAGAACGATGACTGGTTAAAATTTTTGGTGGTTTCTTGTTCAGTCCATAGGCCTACATCATGTGGCAAACCGGTGAGCATGTGGCTCTATTAGTATAGGAGATACCTGAAAACATATCACACTTTTCATCATAGTGCTTTTACCAATGCATAAAATGCATGGAGAAGTCATTTCGAATGACTGGTCCTCAGTGTTGTGAGTACGATGACTGGTTAAAATTTTTGGTGGTTTCTTGTTCAGTCCATAGGCCTACATCATGTGGCAAACCGGTGAGCATGTGGCTCTATTAGTATAGGAGATACCTGAAAACATATCACACTTTTCATCATAGTGCTTTTACCAATGCATAAAATGCATGGAGAAGTCATTTCGAATGACTGGTCCTCAGTGTTGTGAGAACGATGACTGGTTAAAATTTTTGGGTGGTTTCTTGTTCAGTCCATAGGCCTACATCATGTGGAAAACCGGTGAGCATGTGGCTCTATTAGTATAGGAGATACCTGAAAACATATCACACTTTTCATCATAGTGCTTTTACCAATGCATAAAATGCATGGAGAAGTCATTTCGAATGACTGGTCCTCAGTGTTGTGAGAACGATGACTGGTTAAATTTTTGGTGGTTTCTTGTTCAGTCCATAGGCCTACATCATGTGGCAAACCGGTGAGCATGTGGCTCTATTAGTATAGGAGATACTGAAAACATATCACACTTTTCATCATAGTGCTTTTACCAATGCATAAAATGCATGGAGAAGTCATTTCGAATGACTGGTCCTCAGTGTTGTGAGAACGATGACTGGTTAAAATTTTTGGTGGTTTCTTGTTCAGTCCATAGGCCTACATCATGTGGCAAACCCGGTGAGCATGTGGCTCTATTAGTATAGGAGATACCTGAAAACATATCACACTTTTCATCATAGTGCTTTTACCAATGCATAAAATGCATGGAGAAGTCATTTCGAATGACTGGTCCTCAGTGTGTGAGAACGATGACTGGTTAAAATTTTTGGTGGTTTCTTGTTCAGTCCATAGGCCTACATCATGTGGCAAACCGGGTGAGCATGTGGCTCTATTAGTATAGGAGATACCTGAAAACATATCACACTTTTCAATCATAGTGCTTTTACCAATGCATAAAATGCATGGAGAAGTCATTTCGAATGACTGGTCCTCAGTGTTGTGAGAACGATGACTGGTTAAAATTTTTGGTGGTTTCTTGTTCAGTCCATAGGCCTACATCATGTGGCAAACCGGTGAGCATGTGGCTCTATTAGTATAGGAGATACCTGAAAACATATCACACTTTTCATCATAGTGCTTTTACCAATGCATAAAATGCATGGAGAAGTCATTTCGAATGACTGGTCCTCAGTGTTGTGAGAACGATGACTGGTTAAAATTTTTTGGTGGTTTCTTGTTCAGTCCATAGGCCTACATCATGTGGCAAACCGGTGAGCATGTGGCTCTATTAGTATAGGAGATACCTGAAAACATATCACACTTTTCATCATAGTGCTTTTACCAATGCATAAAATGCATGGAGAAGTCATTTCGAATGACTGGTCCTCAGTGTTGTGAGAACGATGGACTGGTTAAAATTTTTGGTGGTTTCTTGTTCAGTCCATAGGCCTACATCATGTGGCAAACCGGTGAGCATGTGGCTCTATTAGTATAGGAGATACCTGAAAACATATCACACTTTTCATCATAGTGCTTTTACCAATGCATAAAATGCATGGAGAAGTCATTTCCGAATGACTGGTCCTCAGTGTTGTGAGAACGATGACTGGTTAAATTTTTGGTGGTTTCTTGTTCAGTCCATAGGCCTACATCATGTGACAACCGGTGAGCATGTGGCTCTATTAGTATAGGAGATACCTGAAAACATATCACACTTTTCATCATAGTGCTTTTACCAATGCATAAAATGCATGGAGAAGTCATTTCGAATGACTGGTCCTCAGTGTTGTGAGAACGATGACTGGTTAAAATTTTTGGTGGTTTCTTGTTCAGTCCATAGGGCCTACATCATGTGGCAAACCGGTGAGCATGTGGCTCTATTAGTATAGGAGATACCTGAAAACATATCACACTTTTCATCATAGTGCTTTTACCAATGCATAAAATGCATGGAGAAGTCATTCGAATGACTGGTCCTCAGTGTTGTGAGAACGATGACTGGTTAAAATTTTTGGTGGTTTCTTGTTCAGTCCATAGGCCTACATCATGTGGCAAACCGGTGAGCATGTGGCTCTATTAGTATAGGAGATACCTGAAAACATATCACACTTTTCATCATAGTGCTTTTACCAATGCATAAAATGCATGGAGAAGTCATTTCGAATGACTGGTCCTCAGTGTTGTGAGAACGATGACTGGTTAAAATTTTGGTGGTTTCTTGTTCAGTCCATAGGCCTACATCATGTGGCAAACCGGTGAGCATGTGGCTCTATTAGTATAGGAGATACCTGAAAAACATATCACACTTTTCATCATAGTGCTTTTACCAATGCATTAT
>NW_027193751.1:0-23849 GCF_032444005.1 Ranitomeya imitator | reverse complement strand
TTTCATCATAGTGCTTTTACCAATGCATAAAATGCATGGAGAAGTCATTTCGAATGACTGGTCCTCAGTGTTGTGAGAACGATGACTGGTTAACATTTTTGGTGGTTTCTTGTTCAGTCCATAGGCCTACATCATATGGCAAACCGGTGAGCATGTGGCTCTATTAGTATAGGAGATACCTGAAAACATATCACACTTTTCATCATAGTGCTTTTACCAATGCATAATATGCATGGAGAAGTCATTTCGAATGACTGGTCCTCAGTGTTGTGAGAATGATGACTGGTTAAAATTTTTGGTGGTTTCTTGTTCAGTCCATAGGCCTAACATCATGTGGCAAACCGGTGAGCATGTGGCTCTATTAGTATAGGAGATACCTGAAAACATATCACACTTTTCATCATAGTGCTTTTACCAATGCATAAAATGCATGGAGAAGTCATTTCGAATGACTGGTCCTCAGTGTTGTGAGAACGATGACTGGTTAAAATTTTTGGTGGTTTCTTGTTCAGTTCCATAGGCCTACATCATGTGGCAAACCGGTGAGCATGTGGCTCTATTAGTATAGGAGATACCTGAAAACATATCACACTTTTCATCATAGTGCTTTTACCAATGCATAAAATGCATGGAGAAGTCATTTCGAATGACTGGTCCTCAGTGTTGTGAGAACGATGACTGGTTAAAATTTTTGGTGGTTTCTTGTTCAGTCCATAGGCCTACATCATGTGGCAAACCGGTGAGCATGTGGCTCTATTAGTATAGGAGATACCTGAAAACATATCACACTTTTCATCATAGTGCTTTTACCAATGCATAAAATGCATGGAGAAGTCATTTCGAATGACTGGTCCTCAGTGTTGTGAGAACGATGACTGGTTAAAATTTTTGGTGGTTTCTTGTTCAGTCCATAGGCCTACATCATGTGGCAAACCGGTGAGCATGTGGCTCTATTAGTATAGGAGATACCTGAAAACATATCACACTTTTCATCATAGTGCTTTTACCAATGCATAAAATGCATGGAGAAGTCATTTCGAATGACTGGTCCTCAGTGTTGTGAGAACGATGACTGGTTAAAATTTTTGGTGGTTTCTTGTTCAGTCCGTAGGCCTACATCATGTGGCAAACCGGTGAGCATGTGGCTCTATTAGTATAGGAGATACCTGAAAACATATCACACTTTTCATCATAGTGCTTTTACCAATGCATAAAATGCATGGAGAAGTCATTTCGAATGACTGGTCCTCAGTGTTGTGAGAACGATGACTGGTTAAAATTTTTGGTGGTTTCTTGTTCAGTCCATAGGCCTACATCATGTGGCAAACCGGTGAGCATGTGGCTCTATTAGTATAGGAGATACCTGAAAACATATCACACTTTTCATCATAGTGCTTTTACCAATGCATAAAATGCATGGAGAAGTCATTTCGAATGACTGGTCCTCAGTGTTGTGAGAACGATGACTGGATAAAATTTTTGGTGGTTTCTTGTTCAGTCCATAGGCCTACATCATGTGGCAAACCGGTGAGCATGTGGCTCTATTAGTATAGGAGATACCTGAAAACATATCACACTTTTCATCATAGTGCTTTTACCAATGCATAAAATGCATGGAGAAGTCATTTCGAATGACTGGTCCTCAGTGTTGTGAGAACGATGACTGGTTAAAATTTTTGGTGGTTTCTTGTTCAGTCCATAGGCCTACATCATGTGGCAAACCGGTGAGCATGTGGCTCTATTAGTATAGGAGATACCTGAAAACATATCACACTTTTTCATCATAGTGCTTTTACCAATGCATAAAATGCATGGAGAAGTCATTTCGAATGACTGGTCCTCAGTGTTGTGAGAACGATGACTGGATAAAATTTTTGGTGGTTTCTTGTTCAGTCCATAGGCCTACATCATGTGGCAAACCGGTGAGCATGTGGCTCTATTAGTATAGGAGATACCTGAAAACATATCACACTTTTCATCATAGTGCTTTTACCAATGCATAAAATGCATGGAGAAGTCATTTCGAATGTCTGGTCCTCAGTGTTGTGAGAACGATGACTGGTTAAAATTTTTGGTGGTTTCTTGTTCAGTCCATAGGCCTACATCATGTGGCAAACCGGTGAGCATGTGGCTCTATTAGTATAGGAGATACCTGAAAACATATCACACTTTTCATCATAGTGCTTTTACCAATGCATAAAATGCATGGAGAAGTCATTTCGAATGACTGGTCCTCAGTGTTGTGAGAACGATGACTGGTTAAAATTTTTGGTGGTTTCTTGTTCAGTCCATAGGCCTACATCATGTGGCAAACCGGTGAGCATGTGGCTCTATTAGTATAGGAGATACCTGAAAACATATCACACTTTTCATCATAGTGCTTTTACATGTGGCAAACCGGTGAGCATGTGGCTCTATTAGTATAGGAGATACCTGAAAACATATCACACTTTTCATCATAGTGCTTTTACCAATGCATAAAATGCATGGAGAAGTCATTTCGAATGACTGGTCCTCAGTGTTGTGAGAACGATGACTGGTTAAAATTTTTGGTGGTTTCGGGGGGCGTGGCCTAGGCAGCAATGGTGTAGGTTGTGCTGCCAGAGAGCTCTGAGGAGGCATCCTCTAAATCGGCACACATCTACAATCTAAATCGTTTTTTCTCACCTTTGGGCAGTGGATACTGACTCCCAAGACTATCGGGGTCATTTGGAGACCTTTATTGTCAAAATCGGACACTATTTGAAGACTTTGAAGGCTCTGGGCCTAGCCGCATGTCTGAGGCCATGTCTTTGGCCTGACCACAAAGCCTCCCGGTAAGCCCTTATTGCTGGGCAAAGAAGATCTGCACACAAGAGGGCCCCCCTGCTGGACCCCTCGGCTCAAATCCCACAGGTGCTGTGAAAACGAATCCCCCCCTCGCCCGGACCCATCCACTGCGGCTCCGCAGGTCGGGCCCAACATCAGTCCGAAGGGCTCCCCTCCTCCCCCCTTGCAGGGCGGGCGAGCAGGGGGCAGAACACACAGCTTCACACACCGCCGGAGCCTGAGATCAGCAGCGAGTGCTGGCGCGGTCTGACTGAAGCAGTCAGAGCCGCCCCAGCACCAGCACACAGCGGCCGCCGAGAAGCATTTACCCGGAGAGGGTGAGCGCTGCGGTGCGCTCTCCTCTCCCCCTCTGCAGCCCCAAGCCTCAGTCCCGCAGGAGCTGCGGGCTGAGTGAAGTAGCAGAGGACGCTGCAGCACCTATTCCCCGCGGCCGCCGGGACCCGGGGAGGAGGGCGCGGGGGTGCGCTCCCCTCCTCCACCTCTCCCTGACGACAAGGCGGGTGCCGAGCAGCTCGCAAAGAGCCCTTCAGCCGCGCTGTGCCAGGCGCGCTGGAGAGGCTGAAGACCTCCAGCGGTCCTCCCCACTCCGGAGCGCTGCAGAAGCGCGAACACAGCAGCGGATCCACGCTCAGCATCGGGTAAGGTGACCGCGTCCTGGCGATTCACCCTCCCCCTCAGTCCCGGCCCCAGCACTCGGAACTTATCATCAGCAGTGTCGCTGCAGCCTGAGTCTGCAGCACAGCAGCGCCGCACCAGCGGCTGTTTTACCGGGCTCCCCCACTCACTTCCCGGGCACAGCACTCGGCAGGATTAACCCCTGCATAGCTGCAGCAAGAGCCTGCAGCACAGCAGCGCCGCACCTGCGGCTGATTTACTGTGCTCCCCCCTCTCACTTCCCGGGCACAGCACTCAGAGACCTTAACCCTTGTGCGGCTGCAGTATTGACCCTGCAAACTTCAGCGCCCACTTGCAGCTGATATCCCGGGCGCCCCCCCCCCCCACGCATATATTCACATCGCTGTGCACGCCGTTCGGACGGCCCCCCCCCCTCTCTCCCCCCCTCTGCAAAACATAAGGGCTCCCTGGAGGGAACCCCTGAGCCACATTAAGCCGCACCAGACAACTGAGCGGCGGCTCCCACACCGGTAAAGCCGGTAACTAACTCCTTCATCGCTGATGTTCACTTAAGCAGTCTTTACTGAGTCTGATATTTACTGCTAACCTCTAACTGTGTTGAGGAGTGATTAACCACCTGTGAACTCAACCCCACACAGCTAAATTCCTGGGATTCCCACAGCTCCCAGATACAAGCTCTTAGGGAAAGCTGCTCAGCAACTCCTGTTTGTACAACCAAGCACCCTGCATTTTACCCTTTCCCTCCTGGAATCTATGAGGATTTCTGGAGTGGGAGTTAGTGAACAAGAAGAAACAAGAATTCACAGTTAATATATTGTTTTGTATTTGTTGTGCCCAGCGCTGGATTATATGTGACGTTCTGTTATTTCTTATAGTCTAACATAGTACCAGACAGAGCTCGCTCGGCTCTGCTACATCTCTAGAAAAATCTGACTTCTCTGAGACAGGGATCAAGGGGCCCACATCTGACTCACTGGCCCATACCCTCAGCAAACACTGCTATATATTGATAATTCCTGTCTCACTTTCACTCAGTTTCACACAGTTTAACTCATTGCTCACCGGCCGTTCAGCACTCTCTGCTACATTTGAGTGTTTAGCTTACCATATCTTCTTTATACTACTTAAAGGTTAAAGGAGCGCATAACTGTGTATATAATCTCCTGTATAGACTCAGGGAGTGGGCTCAGTGAGAGTTCCTAGTGATAATATTTCCTTACTGCACATTTGTTGCATCGGTGGGCTGATTTGGCCCAGAGAGTGGCTGCGAAATACTTGCGTGTGTTTGTGATATTGCTGCGCATTGGATTCGGCCAGTCACACAGTCCTAACACCAAATTTCTCTAATAATCAGTTTACTACTCAGTAACAATGAGCCGCTCAAATGCCAAAAACTACATCTCAAAGCTCCCCCAGCCCAACTCTCAAAAATCCAATAAACCATACTCATCAGGTCGCAATCCCTCCCTAGATCTGGTAAATGTTATAAGCCCAGTTAAGGCCAGATCTAGATCTAGGTCCCCAAGGACCCCTCTTAACAGTCCAGGTGACAAATCAGTACAACGTAACAAGTCCCAAAACAAACCTTCACAACACCACAACAAGGACACAGAAATGGATACGTCCATTTCAAAAAAAAGGCCGGGTCCAGTTGAGTGGGGGGATGAGAGAAAAGTTGCTTCCGATTACTCGGGCTACGACTCGGAAGATTTTTCTCCGAACGCAAGCCCAGTGAGAAGAAGAACAAAAAATGCACAAACTGGCTTAGAGGACTCTACTTCACATTTCCTGAGCATGATGGATGCTCATATGAAAGTAATAACCAAACAAATCAGAGAGGAAATGCACCTCAATTTTGAAAAACACTCTAGCCAGATACATAAATCAATGGAGATGTTCACTGAAAAATTAGGAAAACAGGAGGAAAAAATTAAGGGGTTGGAGAAAACTGTGGCCAGGCATACAGCCGAAAATAAAGATCTCAGGTCAGAAGTAAACCGACTCAGATTAAAAATGGCTGACCTGGAGGACAGAAGCAGACGTAATAACGTAAAAATTCGCGGCATCCCCGAAAACGTCACCCCAGACAAACTCCTCAACTTCGCCCAATCCTTGATTAAAAAAGTTATCCCATCCATTTCACCCCAAGAGCTCACAATAGACAGGATCCATAGACTGCCCAAGCCCTCAAGCGTTGCTGCAGACCTTCCTAGAGACACAATTCTTAGGATTCACTTTTTCCACATAAAAGAACAGCTTCAAAACTTTATCAAAGTGGAGAAAAAGTTCCCTGAGCCCTTTGAGAACTTAAAACTATTCGCGGATCTATCCAGAGAGACTCTGGAGGGTAGGAGAGCCTTTAAGAAAGTGACAAATTCTCTGAAAGACATGGGAATCTCATATAAATGGGGGTTCCCGCTGAAGCTTCTGGTACAATACAAAAGTAAAACTATCCCCATCAGTACTCCTGAAGACGGAGAAAGATTCATCTCTTCTATCACTTAGTTTAGTGTAAGTGTTATCTTTCCCTGAGTAATCTATACGATATGACCTTAACCTGCTGCCTATAAATAATTCCTTGTAGGGGGTTTCAAGGTCCAAGATGTTACCAATGTTATAATGTTCATAATGTTTATAGTGTTCATAATGTTTATATTAAAATTTTGTATTCCTTTGTCCACTTTTTCTATAACTCGGAGGATGCCTCAAGTTCCATCCAGAGCTCTTTCACGAACTTTCCCCCGAGCAGCGAAGAACCCACTGGAGGGTTTCTTCGGAGAGGACAAGTCAAGTTTTCAAGTGTGTGTTGTTTTACTTTGTATCTTGATCTTACTGCACACTAAAAGTAATTTTTTAGTGTATTTCTGTTATATAAGTTTCTAAATTTACTTACAGGTATCCACAGGTGAATAACTTCTTCATATCCCTCCACCCTTAATCAAACATGTCTCTTAAGATAATGACATATAATGTTAGGGGTCTTAACATCCCGAGAAAGAGGTCCTCTATCAAAAATGAACTGGTTAGATCAAAGTCCGATATCATGTGCATACAAGAAACCAAATTTAGAGCCAACGATCACCCAAAATTTACAGATAGAAAGTTCTCACAGGTTTTCGAATCTTGTGGCAGCAAAAAGAAAGCCGGTGTTATGACCATAATTAGTCACAATGTATCATTTGAACTCATCAAGGAATGTAAGGACTCAAAAGGTAATTTTCATATCCTAATCGGTAACATCAATAACCATCCTTTCACTATTGTCAACATATACGTCCCGAACAAAGGCCAAATTAGATTTCTGGATAGGCTCATGAGAAAGGTGTTGGAAATAAAGAAGGGTGACTTAGTAGTGGTGGGAGATTTCAACGCGGTTCCTGATGGCCACCTCGACTCCTCATCCCAAAACAGGCATAAATATTTGACCCTAAACAAATGGCTCCACCAAAATGAAATGTATGACATTTTCAGATGTCTCAACACCACCTCTATTGAGTACACTCACTTTTCTGACGTGCATCATTCCGCCTCTAGAATCGACCTGATAATCTCCAACATTTTTTCACTACCAAAATTTAGAAAAATCTCAATCCTTCCTAAAACAATCTCAGACCACTCCCCTGTCACTGCAGAACTAACTTACGGTCCAGCATCCAAATCTCACATTTCATGGAGGTGCAACTCTTCTATTCTTTGTAATCCAGTCCATAAAAACGCAATAAACCAGACTATCAAAAATTACTTTAGAGAGAATAATTCAGATTCAATTGACCCATTCACCCTCTGGAACGCCCATAAGGCTGTGGTCAGAGGGGCCTTAATCCAAATTTCCGCTAGGGAAAAAAAGCAAAATAGGGCCAAAATAAAAGAGTTACAGTCAAAAATAAAAATCAAGGAAACAGAACTTGCTAACTCAACCATCCACTCTCCCAGTCAACATACTGAACTGATGTCCCTTAGGCAGGAGTTGAGGACCATAATCTTCTCCTTTTATGACGCGTCAATTGGGTCTCTAAAATTCAAACAATTTACCTCCCTAAACAAGCCTAACAGGTTCATGCTAAACAGATTGAAGAAGCAAAGGATCCAAAATAGGATCATAAAAATAGTACCCCCAGGTGGTCGCATGCTTACGCACCCGCAGGACATAGTGGAGGCGTTTGCTGCCTTTTATTCTGATTTATACAATCTCAACTCGAACCCCCAACTAGTACAACCATTGGACACTGATATTAAAAAATTCTTGTCAAATCTTAATCTACCTAGACTAACGCCGGAAAACATAGATGTACTCACCGCCCCGTTCTCCCCTGAAGAAATTTCCGAAAACATTAAAAAATTAAAATCTCTGAAAGCCCCAGGGCCGGACGGCTTCACCAACGAGTATTTCAAATCTTTCAGTGAGATCCTAGCCCCACACATGTCTAAAATCTTTAATTCTGCTGCAACTCTTGGCAAGTTCCCAAAAGAAATGTTGGAGGCCTCAATCATCTTAATCCCCAAAGCCAAAGGCGACCCAGTCCATCTTCCAAACTATAGGCCAATATCCTTAGTCAATTCAGACATCAAACTATATTCCAAAATCATTGCAAATAGAATCAATAATTTCCTTCCGAATTTAATAGTTAACGATCAGATAGGGTTTGTCAGGGGCAGACAATCGAGCGATGGAACTAGAAGAATTATAAACCTGATGAAGCTTATCAATTCAAAAAAAATCCCCTCAATTTTTGCCTCACTGGACGCAGAAAAGGCGTTTGACCGTTTGAACTGGTCATACTTAAAACTCACTCTACAACAATTCGGTTTTAACCCAAATTCTATCTCTGCAATCATGGCTCTGTACTCGGGTCCCACCGCCAGGGTTTTTTCCAATAATCACCTTTCATCTCCTTTTTTAATTACAAACGGTACACGTCAGGGTTGCCCCCTGTCCCCTTTGCTGTTCGCTTTGGCGATGGAGCCTCTGGCTCAGTCAATAAGAAAAGATAATAGCATAACCGGCATCCAAACAAAAAATAGAGAATTCAAAATCGGCCTCTTCGCCGACGATGTCATCCTGACCCTGACGAACCCTATAGTTTCTGTTCCTGCTACCCAAAAATTATTAGATACCTTCTCCCAGCTCTCATACTTCAAAATCAATAAAACCAAATCCCAAATTATGCAATTTAACCTCGACCCCACTCAAATCAAAGAATTATCAAAAGCAACCTCGTGGAGCTGGGCAACTAGCGAATTCACCTATCTGGGGATAAAAATCACAAAAAATATAGATTCTCTCGTCCCTACCAACCTTGACATCTTAATCAAAACTATCTCATCTGATCTGAACCACTTTGCAGGGAGAGATCTCTCATGGTGGGGAAAGAACTTATCAGTAAAAACATTTATAATCCCTAAAATTCTATATATATTTAGGTCCATCCCTGTTCCTATCTCAACCTCTTACTTATCTAACATCCAAACTCTGATCAACAAGTTCTTATGGAACAAGAAAAAAGCTAGAGTAGCTATTAGTACTCTCTACAGAAATAAAGCGTCAGGGGGAATGGGCCTTCCCAACATTTTGGCTCATTACCACACAAACCTGATTAAACAAAGTTGCTCCTGGTGGTCTAAATCAGAACACCCAGCCTGGCTGGAGATCGAATCATCTTTGAACCTGGATAGAGCCCCTAGAAAATTGATCCTAAACCAGCTCATGAATATAAAAAATTCTAGTAATAAATCCCACCCAATTTTTATTGCAATAAGTAATGCATGGTCCAAATTTGCTAGGCCCAAAAGAGGAACTGAAAGATTCGAGTCTCTGAAAAATCTGGCTATCTCTTATATATTTGAGTTGCATAACAAAATGGTCAACCCCAAATGGTCCGACTACAAATTCACAAAACTTTCCCATATATTTGACGGAGAAAATTTTATCCCTTTTAATTCTCTCAAAAACACTTACAATGTCCCCTCTGCTATGTTTTTTGAGTACATGATCCTCAAGGATCAATGTCAGAAATTCGTATCAAAAAAGCCTAGCTTCTCTGAAGCGGCTATAAATCTGATTTGTAACCCTGACCACAATATTTTCTGGAGCTACAGATATATCTATAGCTGGTTCAACCATGATTCAGACTTCGCGAAATCCCCTTCCATGCTTAAATGGGAGCAAGATCTCCAGACAATAATTGACCCAGATGAATGGGAAAGCGCGTTGGTCCACTCATACTCAGCTTCCATTTCTATGTCATTACAAGAGTCCTATTTCAAACTAGTCACACGCTGGTACCTCACCCCAGCAAGACTGTCTATGATAGGGGGTCATACCTCCCCAGATTGTTGGAGGGCGTGCGGACACAGGGGCAATCTGCTCCATATCTTCTGGAGCTGTCCCAAAATTAAATCTCTTTGGTCTAAAATCTCTGGCTTGATTGGAGTACTTCTGAATAAAAACTTCATCCTGACTCCTCAGATGGCATTGCTCTCTGTGGGATTAAGCGACACACACTTTCCTCTCAAAGCGTTGGTCATTAATATTCTCTTAATCACCAAAAATGCCATCGCATACAATTGGAAAAAGCCTAAACCTCCATCATTCCAAGAGATCAAGGATCGTATTGACCTCCATAGAACATACGAGCAAAAATTCGCCCTAAATAATGACAGCCTCAAAAAATGCTCGAAAAAATGGGCTCGTTGGGAAGAAGTCTTCCCGTAGCAATTATCAGTTGAAATTGGCACAAAGCGAACCGGACTTTGATCTAAAGTGTCTGCAATTCAGGACTGCTCCGTGAGTCTACCCCTCTTTCGTGAGCAAATGTATTATAAATATAATTATAATTATTCACCTTCCAAATGCTGTTTTATCATTTAACAAATTTGGTTACCTGTTGTCGCTTACTTCAAGTGTCTTCTCTCCCCCTTCTGTCTTCCCACGTTCTCCCCCCCCTTCCTTCCAGCCCCCCCTCCACTCCCCCCTTCCCTCTCCCCGCATCCCCACTTTTCCCTTTTCCATTCCTGCCCAGTTAATTGTTAAAATCCAATAAAGATTATTTGGAAAAAAAAAAAATTTTTGGTGGTTTCTTGTTCAGTCCATAGGCCTACATCATGTGGCAAACCGGTGAGCATGTGGCTCTATTAGTATAGGAGATACCTGAAAACATATCACACTTTTCATCATAGTGCTTTTACCAATGCATAAAATGCATGGAGAAGTCATTTCGAATGACTGGTCCTCAGTGTTGTGAGAACGATGACTGGTTAAAATTTTTGGTGGTTTCTTGTTCAGTCCATAGGCCTACATCATGTGGCAAACCGGTGAGCATGTGGCTCTATTAGTATAGGAGATACCTGAAAACATATCACACTTTTCATCATAGTGCTTTTACCAATGCATAAAATGCATGGAGAAGTCATTTCGAATGACTGGTCCTCAGTGTTGTGAGAACGATGACTGGTTAACATTTTTGGTGGTTTCTTGTTCAGTCCATAGGCCTACATCATATGGCAAACCGGTGAGCATGTGGCTCTATTAGTATAGGAGATACCTGAAAACATATCACACTTTTCATCATAGTGCTTTTACCAATGCATAATATGCATGGAGAAGTCATTTCGAATGACTGGTCCTCAGTGTTGTGAGAATGATGACTGGTTAAAATTTTTGGTGGTTTCTTGTTCAGTCCATAGGCCTAACATCATGTGGCAAACCGGTGAGCATGTGGCTCTATTAGTATAGGAGATACCTGAAAACATATCACACTTTTCATCATAGTGCTTTTACCAATGCATAAAATGCATGGAGAAGTCATTTCGAATGACTGGTCCTCAGTGTTGTGAGAACGATGACTGGTTAAAATTTTTGGTGGTTTCTTGTTCAGTCCATAGGCCTACATCATGTGGCAAACCGGTGAGCATGTGGCTCTATTAGTATAGGAGATACCTGAAAACATATCACACTTTTCATCATAGTGCTTTTACCAATGCATAAAATGCATGGAGAAGTCATTTCGAATGACTGGTCCTCAGTGTTGTGAGAACGATGACTGGTTAAAATTTTTGGTGGTTTCTTGTTCAGTCCATAGGCCTACATCATGTGGCAAACCGGTGAGCATGTGGCTCTATTAGTATAGGAGATACCTGAAAACATATCACACTTTTCATCATAGTGCTTTTACCAATGCATAAAATGCATGGAGAAGTCATTTCGAATGACTGGTCCTCAGTGTTGTGAGAACGATGACTGGTTAAAATTTTTGGTGGTTTCTTGTTCAGTCCATAGGCCTACATCATGTGGCAAACCGGTGAGCATGTGGCTCTATTAGTATAGGAGATACCTGAAAACATATCACACTTTTCATCATAGTGCTTTTACCAATGCATAAAATGCATGGAGAAGTCATTTCGAATGACTGGTCCTCAGTGTTGTGAGAACGATGACTGGTTAAAATTTTTGGTGGTTTCTTGTTCAGTCCATAGGCCTACATCATGTGGCAAACCGGTGAGCATGTGGCTCTATTAGTATAGGAGATACCTGAAAACATATCACACTTTTCATCATAGTGCTTTTACCAATGCATAAAATGCATGGAGAAGTCATTTCGAATGACTGGTCCTCAGTGTTGTGAGAACGATGACTGGTTAAAATTTTTGGTGGTTTCTTGTTCAGTCCATAGGCCTACATCATGTGGCAAACCGGTGAGCATGTGGCTCTATTAGTATAGGAGATACCTGAAAACATATCACACTTTTCATCATAGTGCTTTTACCAATGCATAAAATGCATGGAGAAGTCATTTCGAATGACTGGTCCTCAGTGTTGTGAGAACGATGACTGGATAAAATTTTTGGTGGTTTCTTGTTCAGTCCATAGGCCTACATCATGTGGCAAACCGGTGAGCATGTGGCTCTATTAGTATAGGAGATACCTGAAAACATATCACACTTTTCATCATAGTGCTTTTACCAATGCATAAAATGCATGGAGAAGTCATTTCGAATGACTGGTCCTCAGTGTTGTGAGAACGATGACTGGTTAAAATTTTTGGTGGTTTCTTGTTCAGTCCATAGGCCTACATCATGTGGCAAACCGGTGAGCATGTGGCTCTATTAGTATAGGAGATACCTGAAAACATATCACACTTTTCATCATAGTGCTTTTACCAATGCATAAAATGCATGGAGAAGTCATTTCGAATGACTGGTCCTCAGTGTTGTGAGAACGATGACTGGATAAAATTTTTGGTGGTTTCTTGTTCAGTCCATAGGCCTACATCATGTGGCAAACCGGTGAGCATGTGGCTCTATTAGTATAGGAGATACCTGAAAACATATCACACTTTTCATCATAGTGCTTTTACCAATGCATAAAATGCATGGAGAAGTCATTTCGAATGACTGGTCCTCAGTGTTGTGAGAACGATGACTGGTTAAAATTTTTGGTGGTTTCTTGTTCAGTCCATAGGCCTACATCATGTGGCAAACCGGTGAGCATGTGGCTCTATTAGTATAGGAGATACCTGAAAACATATCACACTTTTCATCATAGTGCTTTTACCAATGCATAAAATGCATGGAGAAGTCATTTCGAATGACTGGTCCTCAGTGTTGTGAGAACGATGACTGGTTAAAATTTTTGGTGGTTTCTTGTTCAGTCCATAGGCCTACATCATGTGGCAAACCGGTGAGCATGTGGCTCTATTAGTATAGGAGATACCTGAAAACATATCACACTTTTCATCATAGTGCTTTTACCAATGCATAAAATGCATGGAGAAGTCATTTCGAATGACTGGTCCTCAGTGTTGTGAGAACGATGACTGGTTAAAATTTTTGGTGGTTTCTTGTTCAGTCCATAGGCCTACATCATGTGGCAAACCGGTGAGCATGTGGCTCTATTAGTATAGGAGATACCTGAAAACATATCACACTTTTCATCATAGTGCTTTTACCAATGCATAAAATGCATGGAGAAGTCATTTCGAATGACTGATCCTCAGTGTTGTGAGGACAATGACTGGTTAAAATTTTTGGTGGTTTCTTGTTCAGTCCATAGGCCTACATCATGTGGCAAACCGGTGAGCATGTGCCTCTATTAGTATAGGAGATACCTGAAAACATATCACACTTTTCATCATAGTGCTTTTACCAATGGATAAAATGCATGGAGAAGTCATTTCGAATGACTGGTCCTCAGTGTTGTGAGGACGATGACTGGTTAAAATTTTTGGTGGTTTCTTGTTCAGTCCATAGGCCTACATCATGTGGCAAACCGGTGAGCATGTGGCTCTATTAGTATAGGAGATACCTGAAAACATATCACACTTTTCATCATAGTGCTTTTACCAATGCATAAAATGCATGGAGAAGTCATTTCGAATGACTGGTCCTCAGTGTTGTGAGAACGATGACTGGTTAAAATTTTTGGTGGTTTCTTGTTCAGTCCATAGGCCTACATCATGTGGCAAACCGGTGAGCATGTGGCTCTATTAGTATAGGAGAAACCTGAAAACATATCACACTTTTCATCATAGTGCTTTTACCAATGCATAAAATGCATGGAGAAGTCATTTCGAATGACTGGTCCTCAGTGTTGTGAGAACGATGACTGGTTAAAATTTTTGGTGGTTTCTTGTTCAGTCCATAGGCCTACATCATGTGGCAAACCGGTGAGCATGTGGCTCTATTAGTATAGGAGATACCTGAAAACATATCACACTTTTCATCATAGTGCTTTTACCAATGCATAAAATGCATGGAGAAGTCATTTCGAATGACTGGTCCTCAGTGTTGTGAGAACGATGACTGGTTAAAATTTTTGGTGGTTTCTTGTTCAGTCCATAGGCCTACATCATGTGGCAAACCGGTGAGCATGTGGCTCTATTAGTATAGGAGATACCTGAAAACATATCACACTTTTCATCATAGTGCTTTTACCAATGCATAAAATGCATGGAGAAGTCATTTCGAATGACTGGTCCTCAGTGTTGTGAGAACGATGACTGGTTAAAATTTTTGGTGGTTTCTTGTTCAGTCCATAGGCCTACATCATGTGGCAAACCGGTGAGCATGTGGCTCTATTAGTATAGGAGATACCTGAAAACATATCACACTTTTCATCATAGTGCTTTTACCAATGCATAAAATGCATGGAGAAGTCATTTCGAATGACTGGTCCTCAGTGTTGTGAGAACGATGACTGGTTAAAATTTTTGGTGGTTTCTTGTTCAGTCCATAGGCCTACATCATGTGGCAAACCGGTGAGCATGTGGCTCTATTAGTATAGGAGATACCTGAAAACATATCACACTTTTTATCATAGTGCTTTTACCAATGCATAAAATGCATGGAGAAGTCATTTCGAATGACTGGTCCTCAGTGTTGTGAGAACGATGACTGGTTAAAATTTTTGGTGGTTTCTTGTTCAGTCCATAGGCCTACATCATGTGGCAAACCGGTGAGCATGTGGCTCTATTAGTATAGGAGATACCTGAAAACATATCACACTTTTCATCATAGTGCTTTTACCAATGCATAAAATGCATGGAGAAGTCATTTCGAATGACTGGTCCTCAGTGTTGTGAGAACGATGACTGGTTAAAATTTTTGGTGGTTTCTTGTTCAGTCCATAGGCCTACATCATGTGGCAAACCGGTGAGCATGTGGCTCTATTAGTATAGGAGATACCTGAAAACATATCACACTTTTTATCATAGTGCTTTTACCAATGCATAAAATGCATGGAGAAGTCATTTCGAATGACTGGTCCTCAGTGTTGTGAGAACGATGACTGGTTAAAATTTTTGGTGGTTTCTTGTTCAGTCCATAGGCCTACATCATGTGGCAAACCGGTGAGCATGTGGCTCTATTAGTATAGGAGATACCTGAAAACATATCACACTTTTCATCATAGTGCTTTTACCAATGCATAAAATGCATGGAGAAGTCATTTCGAATGACTGGTCCTCAGTGTTGTGAGAACGATGACTGGTTAAAATTTTTGGTGGTTTCTTGTTCAGTCCATAGGCCTACATCATGTGGCAAACCGGTGAGCATGTGGCTCTATTAGTATAGGAGATACCTGAAAACATATCACACTTTTTATCATAGTGCTTTTACCAATGCATAAAATGCATGGAGAAGTCATTTCGAATGACTGGTCCTCAGTGTTGTGAGAACGATGACTGGTTAAAATTTTTGGTGGTTTCTTGTTCAGTCCATAGGCCTACATCATGTGGCAAACCGGTGAGCATGTGGCTCTATTAGTATAGGAGATACCTGAAAACATATCACACTTTTCATCATAGTGCTTTTACCAATGCATAAAATGCATGGAGAAGTCATTTCGAATGACTGGTCCTCAGTGTTGTGAGAATGATGACTGGTTAAAATTTTTGGTGGTTTCTTCTTCAGTCCATAGGCCTACATCATGTGGCAAACCGGTGAGCATGTGGCTCTATTAGTATAGGAGATACCTGAAAACATATTACACTTTTCATCATAGTGCTTTTACCAATGCATAAAATGCATGGAGAAGTCATTTCGAATGACTGGTCCTCAGTGTTGTGAGAACGATGACTGGTTAAAATTTTTGGTGGTTTCTTGTTCAGTCCATAGGCCTACATCATGTGGCAAACCGGTGAGCATGTGGCTCTATTAGTATAGGAGATACCTGAAAACATATCACACTTTTCATCATAGTGCTTTTACCAATGGATAAAATGCATGGAGAAGTCATTTCGAATGACTAGTCCTCAGTGTTGTGAGGACGATGACTGGTTAAAATTTTTGGTGGTTTCTTGTTCAGTCCATAGGCCTACATCATGTGGCAAACCGGTGAGCATGTGGCTCTATTAGTATAGGAGATACCTGAAAACATATCACACTTTTCATCATAGTGCTTTTACCAATGCATAAAATGCATGGAGAAGTCATTTCGAATGACTGGTCCTCAGTGTTGTGAGAACGATGACTGGTTAAAATTTTTGGTGGTTTCTTGTTCAGTCCATAGGCCTACATCATGTGGCAAACCGGTGAGCATGTGGCTCTATTAGTATAGGAGATACCTGAAAACATATCACACTTTTCATCATAGTGCTTTTACCAATGCATAAAATGCATGGAGAAGTCATTTCAAATGACTGGTCCTCAGTGTTGTGAGAACGATGACTGGTTAAAATTTTTGGTGGTTTCTTGTTCAGTCCATAGGCCTACATCATGTGGCAAACCGGTGAGCATGTGGCTCTATTAGTATAGGAGATACCTGAAAACATATCACACTTTTCATCATAGTGCTTTTACCAATGCATAAAATGCATGGAGAAGTCATTTCGAATGACTGGTCCTCAGTGTTGTGAGAACGATGACTGGTTAAAATTTTTGGTGGTTTCTTGTTCAGTCCATAGGCCTACATCATGTGGCAAACCGGTGAGCATGTGGCTCTATTAGTATAGGAGATACCTGAAAACATATCACACTTTTCATCATAGTGCTTTTACCAATGCATAAAATGCATGGAGAAGTCATTTCGAATGACTGGTCCTCAGTGTTGTGAGAACGATGACTGGTTAAAATTTTTGGTGGTTTCTTGTTCAGTCCATAGGCCTATATCATGTGGCAAACCGGTGAGCATGTGGCTCTATTAGTATAGGAGATACCTGAAAACATATCACATTTTTAATCATAGTGCTTTTACCAATGCATAAAATGCATGGAGAAGTCATTTCGAATGACTGGTCCTCAGTGTTGTGAGAACGATGACTGGTTAAAATTTTTGGTGGTTTCTTGTTCAGTCCATAGGCCTACATCATGTGGCAAACCGGTGAGCATGTGGCTCTATTAGTATAGGAGATACCTGAAAACATATCACACTTTTCATCATAGTGCTTTTACCAATGCATAAAATGCATGGAGAAGTCATTTCGAATGACTGGTCCTCAGTGTTGGGAGAATGATGACTGGTTAAAATTTTTGGTGGTTTCTTGTTCAGTCCATAGGCCTACATCATGTGGCAAACCGGTGAGCATGTGGCTCTATTAGTATAGGAGATACCTGAAAACATATCACACTTTTCATCATAGTGCTTTTACCAATGCATAAAATGCATGGAGAAGTCATTTCGAATGACTGGTCCTCAGTGTTGTGAGAACGATGACTGGTTAAAATTTTTGGTGGTTTCTTGTTCAGGCCATAGGCCTACATCATGTGGCAAACCGGTGAGCATGTGGCTCTATTAGTATAGGAGATACCTGAAAACATATCACACTTTTCATCATAGTGCTTTTACCAATGCATAAAATGCATGGAGAAGTCATTTCGAATGACTGGTCCTCAGTGTTGTGAGAACGATGACTGGTTAAAATTTTTGGTGGTTTCTTGTTCAGTCCATAGGCCTACATCATGTGGCAAACCGGTGAGCATGTGGCTCTATTAGTATAGGAGATACCTGAAAACATATCACACTTTTCATCATAGTGCTTTTACCAATGCATAAAATGCATGGAGAAGTCATTTCAAATGACTGGTCCTCAGTGTTGTGAGAACGATGACTGGTTAAAATTTTTGGTGGTTTCTTGTTCAGTCCATAGGCCTACATCATGTGGCAAACCGGTGAGCATGTGGCTCTATTAGTATAGGAGATACCTGAAAACATATCACACTTTTCATCATAGTGCTTTTACCAATGCATAAAATGCATGGAGAAGTCATTTCGAATGACTGGTCCTCAGTGTTGTGAGAACGATGACTGGTTAAAATTTTTGGTGGTTTCTTGTTCAGTCCATAGGCCTACATCATGTGGCAAACCGGTGAGCATGTGGCTCTATTAGTATAGGAGATACCTGAAAACATATCACACTTTTCATCATAGTGCTTTTACCAATGCATAAAATGCATGGAGAAGTCATTTCGAATGACTGGTCCTCAGTGTTGTGAGAACGATGACTGGTTAAAATTTTTGGTGGTTTCTTGTTCAGTCCATAGGCCTACATCATGTGGCAAACCGATGAGCATGTGGCTCTATTAGTATAGGAGATACCTGAAAACATATCACACTTTTCATCATAGTGCTTTTACCAATGCATAAAATGCATGGAGAAGTCATTTCGAATGACTGGTCCTCAGTGTTGTGAGAACGATGACTGGTTAAAATTTTTGGTGGTTTCTTGTTCAGTCCATAGGCCTACATCATGTGGCAAACCGGTGAGCATGTGGCTCTATTAGTATAGGAGATACCTGAAAACATATCACACTTTTCATCATAGTGCTTTTACCAATGCATAAAATGCATGGAGAAGTCATTTCGAATGACTGGTCCTCAGTGTTGTGAGAACGATGACTGGTTAAAATTTTTGGTGGTTACTTGTTC
This sequence comes from Ranitomeya imitator, assembly GCF_032444005.1. NCBI lineage: Eukaryota > Metazoa > Chordata > Amphibia > Anura > Dendrobatidae > Ranitomeya > Ranitomeya imitator. Next base: position 5,026 of record NW_027193751.1, on the reverse strand, counting down.
AGTCCATAGGCCTACATCATGTGGCAAACCGGTGAGCATGTGGCTCTATTAGTATAGGAGATACCTGAAAACATATCACACTTTTCATCATAGTGCTTTTACCAATGCATAAAATGCATGGAGAAGTCATTTCGAATGACTGGTCCTCAGTGTTGTGAGAACGATGACTGGTTAAAATTTTTGGTGGTTTCTTGTTCAGTCCATAGGCCTATATCATGTGGCAAACCGGTGAGCATGTGGCTCTATTAGTATAGGAGATACCTGAAAACATATCACATTTTTAATCATAGTGCTTTTACCAATGCATAAAATGCATGGAGAAGTCATTTCGAATGACTGGTCCTCAGTGTTGTGAGAACGATGACTGGTTAAAATTTTTGGTGGTTTCTTGTTCAGTCCATAGGCCTACATCATGTGGCAAACCGGTGAGCATGTGGCTCTATTAGTATAGGAGATACCTGAAAACATATCACACTTTTCATCATAGTGCTTTTACCAATGCATAAAATGCATGGAGAAGTCATTTCGAATGACTGGTCCTCAGTGTTGGGAGAATGATGACTGGTTAAAATTTTTGGTGGTTTCTTGTTCAGTCCATAGGCCTACATCATGTGGCAAACCGGTGAGCATGTGGCTCTATTAGTATAGGAGATACCTGAAAACATATCACACTTTTCATCATAGTGCTTTTACCAATGCATAAAATGCATGGAGAAGTCATTTCGAATGACTGGTCCTCAGTGTTGTGAGAACGATGACTGGTTAAAATTTTTGGTGGTTTCTTGTTCAGGCCATAGGCCTACATCATGTGGCAAACCGGTGAGCATGTGGCTCTATTAGTATAGGAGATACCTGAAAACATATCACACTTTTCATCATAGTGCTTTTACCAATGCATAAAATGCATGGAGAAGTCATTTCGAATGACTGGTCCTCAGTGTTGTGAGAACGATGACTGGTTAAAATTTTTGGTGGTTTCTTGTTCAGTCCATAGGCCTACATCATGTGGCAAACCGGTGAGCATGTGGCTCTATTAGTATAGGAGATACCTGAAAACATATCACACTTTTCATCATAGTGCTTTTACCAATGCATAAAATGCATGGAGAAGTCATTTCGAATGACTGGTCCTCAGTGTTGTGAGAACGATGACTGGTTAAAATTTTTGGTGGTTTCTTGTTCAGTCCATAGGCCTACATCATGTGGCAAACCGGTGAGCATGTGGCTCTATTAGTATAGGAGATACCTGAAAACATATCACACTTTTCATCATAGTGCTTTTACCAATGCATAAAATGCATGGAGAAGTCATTTCGAATGACTGGTCCTCAGTGTTGTGAGAACGATGACTGGTTAAAATTTTTGGTGGTTTCTTGTTCAGTCCATAGGCCTACATCATGTGGCAAACCGGTGAGCATGTGGCTCTATTAGTATAGGAGATACCTGAAAACATATCACACTTTTCATCATAGTGCTTTTACCAATGCATAAAATGCATGGAGAAGTCATTTCGAATGACTGGTCCTCAGTGTTGTGAGAACGATGACTGGTTAAAATTTTTGGTGGTTTCTTGTTCAGTCCATAGGCCTACATCATGTGGCAAACCGGTGAGCATGTGGCTCTATTAGTATAGGAGATACCTGAAAACATATCACACTTTTCATCATAGTGCTTTTACCAATGCATAAAATGCATGGAGAAGTCATTTCGAATGACTGGTCCTCAGTGTTGTGAGAACGATGACTGGTTAAAATTTTTGGTGGTTTCTTGTTCAGTCCATAGGCCTACATCATGTGGCAAACCGGTGAGCATGTGGCTCTATTAGTATAGGAGATACCTGAAAACATCACACTTTTCATCATAGTGCTTTTACCAATGCATAAAATGCATGGAGAAGTCATTTCGAATGACTGGTCCTCAGTGTTGTGAGGACAATGACTGGTTAAAATTTTTGGTGGTTTCTTGTTCAGTCCATAGGCCTATCTCCTATACTAATAGAGCCACATGCTCACCGGTTTGCCACATGATGTAGGCCTAGGGACTGAACAAGAAACCACCAAAAATTTTAACCAGTCATCGTTCTCACAACACTGACGACCAGTCATTCGAAATGACTTCTCCATGCATTTTATGCATTGGTAAAAGCACTATGATGAAAAGTGTGATATGTTTTCAGGTATCTCCTATACTAATAGAGCCACATGCTCACCGGTTTGCCACATGATGTAGGCCTATGGACTGAACAAGAAACCACCAAAAATTTTAACCAGTCATCGTTCTCACAACACTGAGGACCAGTCATTCGAAATGACTTCTCCATGCATTTTATGCATTGGTAAAAGCACTATGATGAAAAGTGTGATATGTTTTCAGGTATCTCCTATACTAATAGAGCCACATGCTCACCGGTTTGCCACATGATGTAGGCCTATGGACTGAACAAGAAACCACCAAAAATTTTAACCAGTCATCGTTCTCACAACACTGAGGACCAGTCATTCGAAATGACTTCTCCATGCATTTTATGCATTGGTAAAAGCACTATGATGTAAAGTGTGATATGTTTTCAGGTATCTCCTATACTAATAGAGCCACATGCTCACCGGTTTGCCACATGATGTAGGCCTATGGACTGAACAAGAAACCACCAAAAATTTTAACCAGTCATCGTTCTCACAACACTGAGGACCAGTCATTCGAAATGACTTCTCCATGCATTTTATGCATTGGTAAAAGCACTATGATGAAAAGTGTGATATGTTTTCAGGTATCTCCTATACTAATAGAGCCACATGCTCACCGGTTTGCCACATGATGTAGGCCTATGGACTGAACAAGAAACCACCAAAAATTTTAACCAGTCATCGTTCTCACAACACTGAGGACCAGTCATTCGAAATGACTTCTCCATGCATTTTATGCATTGGTAAAAGCACTATGATGAAAAGTGTGATATGTTTTCAGGTATCTCCTATACTAATAGAGCCACATGCTCACCGGTTTGCCACATGATGTAGGCCTATGGACTGAACAAGAAACCACCAAAAATTTTAACCAGTCATCGTTCTCACAACACTGAGGACCAGTCATTCGAAATGACTTCTCCATGCATTTTATGCATTGGTAAAAGCACTATGATGAAAAGTGTGATATGTTTTCAGGTATCTCCTATACTAATAGAGCCACATGCTCACCGGTTTGCCACATGATGTAGGCCTATGGACTGAACAAGAAACCACCAAAAATTTTAACCAGTCATCGTTCTCACAACACTGAGGACCAGTCATTCGAAATGACTTCTCCATGCATTTTATGCATTGGTAAAAGCACTATGATGAAAAGTGTGATATGTTTTCAGGTATCTCCTTATACTAATAGAGCCACATGCTCACCGGTTTGCCACATGATGTAGGCCTATGGACTGAACAAGAAACCACCAAAAATTTTAACCAGTCATCGTTCTCACAACACTGAGGACCAGTCATTCGAAATGACTTCTCCATGGATTTTATGCATTGGTAAAAGCACTATGATGAAAAGTGTGATATGTTTTCAGGTATCTCCTATACTAATAGAGCCACATGCTCACCGGTTTGCCACATGATGTAGGCCTATGGACTGAACAAGAAACCACCAAAAATGTTAACCAGTCATCGTTCTCACAACACTGAGGACCAGTCATTCGAAATGACTTCTCCATGCATTTTATGCATTGGTAAAAGCACTATGATAAAAAGTGTGATATGTTTTCAGGTATCTCCTATACTAATAGAACCACATGCTCACCGGTTTGCCACATGATGTAGGCCTATGGACTGAACAAGAAACCACCAAAAATTTTAACCAGTCATCGTTCTCACAACACTGAGGACCAGTCATTCGAAATGACTTCTCCATGCATTTTATGCATTGGTAAAAGCACTATGATGAAAAGTGTGATATGTTTTCAGGTATCTCCTATACTAATAGAGCCACATGCTCACCGGTTTGCCACATGATGTAGGCCTATGGACTGAACAAGAAACCACCAAAAATTTTAACCAGTCATCGTTCTCACAACACTGAGGACCAGTCATTTGAAATGACTTCTCCATGCATTTTATGCATTGGTAAAAGCACTATGATGAAAAGTGTGATATGTTTTCAGGTATCTCCTATACTAATAGAGCCACATGCTCACCGGTTTGCCACATGATGTAGGCCTATGGACTGAACAAGAAACCACCAAAAATTTTTACCAGTCATCGTTCTCACAACACTGAGGACCAGTCATTCGAAATGACTTCTCCATGCATTTTATGCATTGGTAAAAGCACTATGATGAAAAGTGTGATATGTTTTCAGGTATCTCCTATACTAATAGAGCCACATGCTCACCGGTTTGCCACATGATGTAGGCCTATGGACTGAACAAGAAACCACCAAAAATGTTAACCAGTCATCGTTCTCACAACACTGAGGACCAGTCATTCGAAATGACTTCTCAATGCATTTTATGCATTGGTAAAAGCACTATGATGAAAAGTGTGATATGTTTTCAGGTATCTCCTATACTAATAGAGCCACATGCTCACCGGTTTGCCACATGATGTAGGCCTATGGACTGAACAAGAAACCACCAAAAATTTTAACCAGTCATCGTTCTCACAACACTGAGGACCAGTCATTCGAAATGACTTCTCCATGCATTTTATGCATTGGTAAAAGCACTATGATGAAAAGTGTGATATGTTTTCAGGTATCTCCTATACTAATAGAGCCACATGCTCACCGGTTTGCCACATGATGTAGGCCTATGGACTGAACAAGAAACCACCAAAAATTTTAACCAGTCATCGTTCTCACAACACTGAGGACCAGTCATTCGAAATGACTTCTCCATGCATTTTATGCATTGGTAAAAGCACTATGATGAAAAGTGTGATATGTTTTCAGGTATCTCCTATACTAATAGAGCCACATGCTCACCGGTTTGCCACATGATGTAGGCCTATGGACTGAACAAGAAACCACCAAAAATTTTAAC
>NW_027193750.1:17500-27652 GCF_032444005.1 Ranitomeya imitator | reverse complement strand
GAACCCCTTCGGGGCACGGAGACTACAACCGGACGTACGGGGGTCTGACCCACCCCTGGACCGTACGGTCTGCTGGCTGCTGTGCCTGCCGCAGGCGAGAAGCGAGAACCCCTTCGGGGCACGGAGACCACAACCGGACGTACGGGGGTCTGACCCACCCCTGGACCGTACGGTCTGCTGGCTGCCGTTCCTGGTGCAGGCGAGAAGCGGGAACCCCTTCGGGGCATGGAGACCACAACCGGACGTACGGGGGTCTGATCCACCCCTGGACCGTACGGTCTGCTGGCTGCCGTGCCTGGTGCAGGCGAGAAGTGGGAACCCCTTCGGGGCACGGAGACCACAACCGTACGTCCGGGAGTCTGACCCACCCCTGGACCGTACGGTCTGCTGGCTGCCGTGCCTGGTGCAGGCGAGAAGCGGGAACCCCTTCGGGGCACGGAGACCACAACCGGACGTACGGGGGTCTGATCAACCCCTGTACCGTACGGGCTGCTGGCTGCCGTGCCGTCCTCAAATTGCTTGGCCTAAACAAAAGTCAATTTTTTGTGACAACAGTGATGACCGTGACATAGCACTGGAGGTGTACCCCAAGACAGTGACCTAAGTGTGGGTGAAGTCTGTGGTTCATGGGCGGAAAGTTGAATTTTGGGTGAAAAACCATACTTTCACACTTTGAAAATTTCAGACATGTGTCAGACTTCCAGGCAGGGGGAAACCGCTGGAGGTGTACCGAGGACACTTCCAGAAGCCTGGGGAAGCTTTTCTGGAAGAGTCCCTTGACACTTGGAAAATTTTGGGCAATTTTCTGAGAAAAAAAAAAATCACATTTCCCCTTACCCCCCACCCAAGAGGGGCTTCAATATGTTGCAGAGTACCCCGAAAGGGTCCCCAAAGTGGGAGAAAAGTGAGGCAAGTCAAAGAGGCAAAGATGAATGTACATTTGAATAATTTTATTAATGTCAGATAAAAATTGACATATTCACAAGGGCTTTGTTCTCCTGATTGGGATGAGCCGAATATTCTTGAGACTATACTCCTCAGTAGAATCGGATGACTCGGTATCACTTTCCGTGAGGTCTACCACCTCGTTATCCAATTCACTGGTTGATGCCATTACTGGCGACATAATTTTTGCGTCCTCATGATTTCCTGCGTTGAACACTAGCTCTTGGGCACGGCACATATCGGTCAGGGTCTTCTCCCGGTAAACTCTCTCGGCCACATCGTTTGTATGTGCCAAGTAGCGTGCAAACAAGCGCTTTTCGCAATCTGTGTATTGTGACAAAGTCCATGTCTCGCAAATCCGCCGTACAAGGTGGCTGGTGATGTTTGGGAGGTTGTAGCTACGGAGGAAAGCACATTGTTAGTACTGGTTGCTACTTATGGCTGTGGGTCACTTGACTTGTGGCTACCTTACCTTGAATGGTATCGTTTGAGTCTCATGGATGGATTTTTTATGACCTTCCCGGTACACGTCACGAAAAAGTTTGTGATAATCTTTCGGCCAAAGGTAAAGACCGGTCTGACATATTCCGCATACGCATTGAACCACTGAAAAAGAAAAAAAATATATATATGTTACTCTCCAGTCTGGGGGCACCCCTCCAAAAGGTTTTACATGGGGACAAGAGAGTGTTTTGCTCCCCACAATGAGTGGGGTTGCCTGGGTTCCCTGGCTTTGAGAAAAGCTTACCGATTCCTCTTCCTCTGAAAGTACAAAAGTTGCTACCTGAGAGGTGGAGCACTTGTGAGTCTTCACACCCACAATTGTCTTGCGTCTTCCTTGGTACGTGTGATGGATCCTCTCATTCCACTCTGAAACCTACGATGTGAAAAAAAAAGGTGGAAAAATATTGAACCGGTTCAGCAAATACCGCTGACCCACAGGGCCCGACGACTTACCGTCATGTTACGAACAACACCTGGTCTTTGGAGATGTTTTAGAATCAGAAGGGCCTCGAGGTACAGTACCACTTCCCGGCGATCTACTTCTGATCCGCCATCTGTCACAGCCTCGATGCTAGCTAGAAATGTTGGCCTTGCCTCCTCCAGTATAATCTGGCAGTCCTTGGGTGACTTTGATGGCTTCATCAATAGATCGTACCTGTGGGGAAAAATAAAGGCAATTAACCAACATCCAAGGTTTGGTAACAATGCGCTGAATATTGGCTCTTTTGAACGGTGTACCTTTTACTTACAGACTCTCGGCAGGCTCCCTTGTACAATGATTTCTGAAGGTCTGTTGTAAAATTCATGAACACTTCGCATGCCTTATAAAGTTGAGGATTCTCTAGTCTCAGTTTGGTAGCCCTCATCTGATACATGGTAAATCTCCGTATATGCTTCAACATTTTGAGGGAGGTCTGGCTCGATAGATGGAGTTTTCCAAGTTGTTGAAAAAAATTATTAACCTGGTTTGGTTTTACGAGGTACTCCAGAGTTACAGATTTTGGGTTCACAAAAAATAGAAACCGTGCTACGTTTGATACCTCCTGTTGACAGTTTGGGACCCCATGGGTAATTGTTAGGTACGAGTGGAACCCCTTTAACATGGGGTGATTCAATGAGTGACGCTTGTACAATCCGGCGGCCTTGGTAGCCGTGCGGTTTTTGTCTTTCCATTCCCTTTTCTGGATACTTAAATTGCTGCCATCCATGACCTCCTCATTGCCTATGCGGTCAGAAATGCTCCCTGTGTGGTCAGGCTCAGGGCACGGGTCTCCCTCCCGACTGTCTACCGGCCGTAAAAGGAAAGGCACATCCATCTCATCCGAATCTAGCTTTGGCGTGGGGCATGGGTCTCCCTCCCGACTGTCTACTGGCCGTAAAAGGAAAGGCACATCCATCTCATCTGAATCTAGCTCTGGCGGGGGGCACGGGTCTCCCTCCAGACTGTCTCCCGGCCGTAAAAGGAAAGGCACATCCATCACATCTGAATCTAGCTCTGGCATGGAGCCTGGGCGGAGCTCCGGATTGTCAGTTGGTACCTGAGCGGGCCCTTCACAGGTCAGTGGTGTGATTTGTGACTCAAACCTAGGCTTGTTTGCTATCAAAAAGCCGCGACCTTCTAAGAAGGCTACAGTCTCCTCCAAGGATTGGAGGGGCTTGAGCTCACTGAATTGGATTGTTGTCCCCTTGTTGGCGATACAGCGAAGTTGATACTTTGCGGAGGCTATGGCGGTTTTTATCTCCGAATCACCGTGTGACCTCAGGCATACCCTTCTCAGATGTGTGGATATATATTTGGTTACCCTGTGGCACACGGGGCATGTAAGTGGTGTCCGTGGGTGCCTGCGGGGGAGACACAAGCAATAAAACCGGTCACCTTGCCAGCAAGTGTACAACTCCACTACAAGGTACATTCATGTGTCTCTACGTGGCCGACAAATGTCTTCTACTCACCGCTCCATTGCGAAGGGTTTCCCGCAGTCAAACAGAGCGTCTCGTAATAGTTTATTAAAGTGCCGTGTTTCTCTGTGTCTTGAACTGTGGCAAATGATTTTCCTCCGCGCGAGTCAGCCACGCAGGTGAAAGACGCCAGCTGAGGTGATTGAAATTAACCGGATGTGTTTTGCCGTACTCTGATATAGGTCACCACGGGGGTTGAGTCAGCCCAGGGGGTGGCACCTCCACGGTCGCTAAACATCCGTAGGGTTGATGATATATCCCTCACCTGATCCACCTGCTGTAATCACCTATACGGCATCACGGGGGATGACTCAGCCCCAGGGGTGGCACCTGACCGGATCCACCTGCCATAATCGCCTATACGGCATCACGGGGGATGACTCAGCCCCAGGGGGTGGCACCTACACGGCTGTCGATCAGTCATATCTGTAACGGATTGGGTACTAACTGGATCCATCGATCCCAGTCAAAGCACGGTGGCTCACTTGTTAGCGCTGCGGCCTTGCCGAGCTGGCGTCTCGGGTTCGAATCCTGTTGTGTCATACATTCAGAAAGGGAAAAATCTCAGGTGTTATGTCAAGGACACTTCCTTAGACATTTTTAGAAAAATTTTGAGACAATCCCGATTTTGTAAAAAAAAAAAAATCTCACATTTTCCCTACTTCAACCTCATGGGTCGTCAATATGTTGTAAAGTACCCCAAGATAGAGACCCAAGTGTGGGTAAAGTGTCTGGTTCATGGGCACAAAGTTGAATTTTCAGTGAAAATTTGTCGGAAATCCGCTGTGGACATTGGCTGGGCGCGTGACCCGAATGAGAGAGGCGAATCTGGGTGACCCGAGCTTGGCAGGACCCTTCCCACGGGGGTCCTGGTTCTCTGGAGGTAATCACTGTCAGAAGGGCACATCTTGAGTCCTCACCCAGGTGAGGGCTCTCGGAAGGCGGACGCCCTTCTGTCTTTGTCCCCCCAGAGCAGGCTCGGTGTTTATCGGAAGTCTTCTGCGGACGTTGGCTGGGCGCGTGACCCGAGTGAGAGAGGCGAATCTGGGTGACCCGAGCTTGGCAGGACCCTTCCCACGGGGGGTCCTGGTTCTCTGGAGGTAATCACTGTCAGAAGGGCACATCTTGGGTCCTCACCCAGGTGAGGGCTCTCGGAAGGCGGACGCCCTTCTGTCTTTGTCCCCCCAGAGCAGGCTCGGTGTTTATCGGAAGTCTTCTGCGGACGTTGGCTGGGCGCGTGACCCGAGTGAGAGAGGCGAATCTGGGCGACCCGAGCTTGGCAGGACCCTTCCCACGGGGGGTCCTGGTTCTCTGGAGGTAATCACTGTCAGAAGGGCACATCTTGGGTCCTCACCCAGGTGAGGGCTCTCGGAAGGCGGACGCCCTTCTGTCTTTGTCCCCCCAGAGCAGGCTCGGTGTTTATCGGAAGTCTTCTGCGGACGTTGGCTGGGCGCGTGACCCGAGTGAGAGAGGCGAATCTGGGCGACCCGAGCTTGGCAGGACCCTTCCCACGGGGGTCCTGGTTCTCTGGAGGTAATCACTGTCAGAAGGGCACATCTTGAGTCCTCACCCAGGTGAGGGCTCTCGGAAGGCGGACGCCCTTCTGTCTTTGTCCCCCCAGAGCAGGCTCGGTGTTTATCGGAAGTCTTCTGCGGACGTTGGCTGGGCGCGTGACCCGAGTGAGAGAGGCGAATCTGGGTGACCCGAGCTTGGCAGGACCCTTCCCACGGGGGGTCCTGGTTCTCTGGAGGTAATCACTGTCAGAAGGGCACATCTTGGGTCCTCACCCAGGTGAGGGCTCTCGGAAGGCGGACGCCCTTCTGTCTTTGTCCCCCCAGAGCAGGCTCGGTGTTTATCGGAAGTCTTCTGCGGACGTTGGCTGGGCGCGTGACCCGAGTGAGAGAGGCGAATCTGGGCGACCCGAGCTTGGCAGGACCCTTCCCACGGGGGTCCTGGTTCTCTGAAGGTTTTCACTGTCAGAAGGGCACATCTTGGGTCCTCACCCAGGTGAGGGCTCTCGGAAGGCGGACGCCCTTCTGTCTTTGTCCCCCCAGAGCAGGCTCGGTGTTTATCGGAAGTCTTCTGCGGATGTTGGCTGGGCGCGTGACCCGAGTGAGAGAGGCGAATCTGGGCGACCCGAGCTTGGCAGGACCCTTCCCATGGGGGTCCTGGTTCTCTGGAGGTAATCACTGTCAGAAGGGCACATCTTGGGTCCTCACCCAGGTGAGGGCTCTTGGAAGGCGGACGCCCTTCTGTCTTTGTCCCCCCAGAGCAGGCTCGGTGTTTATCGGAAGTCTTCTGCGGACGTTGGCTGGGCGCGTGACCCGAGTGAGAGAGGCGAATCTGGGCGACCCGAGCTTGGCAGGACCCTTCCCACGGGGGTCCTGGTTCTCTGGAGGTAATCACTGTCAGAAGGGCACATCTTGGGTCCTCACCCAGGTGAGGGCTCTTGGAAGGCGGACGCCCTTCTGTCTTTGTCCCCCCAGAGCAGGCTCGGTGTTTATCGGAAGTCTTCTGCGGACGTTGGCTGGGCGCGTGACCCGAGTGAGAGAGGCGAATCTGGGCGACCCGAGCTTGGCAGGACCCTTCCCACGGGGGTCCTGGTTCTCTGGAGGTAATCACTGTCAGAAGGGCACATCTTGGGTCCTCACCCAGGTGAGGGCTCTCGGAAGGCGGACGCCCTTCTGTCTTTGTCCCCCCAGAGCAGGCTCGGTGTTTCTCTGTAGGATGTCCCCACCGGTTTGGTTTTTGTGTTCCGAGATGTATCCTTGCAGCTTGGCCGAAACAAACATTTGCCGTTTTCGGTGGCGACAGCCATGACCGCGGCGAAGCACTTTGGGCGCGGCCGGGATGCGCACACCCCGCTCACCACGTTTCAGTCGCTGGCTGAGTGGACTCCGTAGGGGGGCTTAATAGTCGGAGGGGGGCTTAATAGTCGGCCCTGCGGAAGTCGGTGGAGGGCTTAATAGTCGGCCCTGCGGAAGACGGAGGGGGCTTAATAGTCGGCCTGTGGAGGTTGTCTGTGGGCTTAATAGTCACCCTGAGTACGCCATAGCGACTCTCCAAGGTGGGGGCACAGTGTGCGTTCCATGGGCGGAAAGTTTAATTTTGAGCGAAAAACCGTATTTTCGCACTGTAAAAAATGTCAGACTTCCAGGCGGGGGAAAACCGCAGGAGGCGTACCGAGGAGGCTTCCAGGAGCCTGGGGAAGATTTTCCAAAAGTGTCCTTGACACTTAGAAATATTTTGAAAAAAATCACGATTTTGTGAAAATTGACACGTTTCCCCTACTTCCACGCCAGGGGGGCGTCAATATGTTGTGAGGTACCCCAGGACAGTCGCCTAAATGTGGGTGAAGTTTGCGAGTCACGGGCGCAAAGTCGAATTTTGGGTGAAAAACCGCGTTTTCATACTCTAAAAATTTCAGACAAGTGTCAGACTTCCAGGCAGGGAGAAACCGCAGGAGGCGTACCGAGGAGGCTTCCAGGAGCCTGGGGAAGATTTTCCAAAAGTGTCCTTGACACTTAGAAATATTTTCAGAAAATCACGATTTTGTGAAAATTGACACGTTTCCCCTACTTCCACGCCAGGGGGGCGTCAATATGTTGTGAGGTACCCCAGGACAGTCGCCCAAATGTGGGTGAAGTTTGCGGGTCATGGGCGCAAAGTCGAATTTTGGGTGAAAAACCGCGTTTTCATACTCTAAAAATTTCAGACAAGTGTCAGACTTCCAGGCAGGGAGAAACCGCAGGAGGCGTACCGAGGAGGCTTCCAGGAGCCTGGGGAAGATTTTCCAAAAGTGTCCTTGACACTTAGAAATATTTTGAAAAAATCACGATTTTGTGAAAATTGACACGTTTCCCCTACTTCCACGCCAGGGGGGCGTCAATATGTTGTGAGGTACCCCAGGACAGTCGCCCAAATGTGGGTGAAGTTTGCGAGTCATGGGCGCAAAGTCGAATTTTGGGTGAAAAACCGCGTTTTCATACTCTAAAAATTTCAGACAAGTGTCAGACTTCCAGGCAGGGAGAAACCGCAGGAGGCGTACCGAGGAGGCTTCCAGGAGCCTGGGGAAGATTTTCCAAAAGTGTCCTTGACACTTAGAAATATTTTCAGAAAATCACGATTTTGTGAAAATTGACACGTTTCCCCTACTTCCACGCCAGGGGGGCGTCAATATGTTGTGAGGTACCCCAGGACAGTCGCCTAAATGTGGGTGAAGTTTGCGAGTCACGGGCGCAAAGTCGAATTTTGGGTGAAAAACCGCGTTTTCATACTCTAAAAATTTCAGACAAGTGTCAGACTTCCAGGCAGGGAGAAACCGCAGGAGGCGTACTGAGGAGGCTTCCAGGAGCCTGGGGAAGATTTTCCAAAAGTGTCCTTGACACTTAGAAATATTTTGAAAAAATCACGATTTTGTGAAAATTGACACGTTTCCCCTACTTCCACGCCAGGGGGGCGTCAATATGTTGTGAGGTACCCCAGGACAGTCGCCCAAATGTGGGTGAAGTTTGCGAGTCATGGGCGCAAAGTCGAATTTTGGGTGAAAAACCGCGTTTTCATACTCTAAAAATTTCAGACAAGTGTCAGACTTCCAGGCAGGGAGAAACCGCAGGAGGCGTACCGAGGAGGCTTCCAGGAGCCTGGGGAAGATTTTCCAAAAGTGTCCTTGACACTTAGAAATATTTTCAGAAAATCACGATTTTGTGAAAATTGACACGTTTCCCCTACTTCCACGCCAGGGGGGCGTCAATATGTTGTGAGGTACCCCAGGACAGTCGCCTAAATGTGGGTGAAGTTTGCGAGTCACGGGCGCAAAGTCGAATTTTGGGTGAAAAACCGCGTTTTCATGCGCTAAAAATTTCAGACAAGTGTCAGACTTCCAGGCAGGGGGAAACCGCAGGAGGCGTACCGAGGAGGCTTCCAGGAGCCTGGGGAAGATTTTCCAAAAGTGTCCTTGACACTTAGAAATATTTTCAGAAAATCACGATTTTGTGAAAATTGACACGTTTCCCCTACTTCCACGCCAGGGGGGCGTCAATATGTTGTGAGGTACCCCAGGACAGTCGCCTAAATGTGGGTGAAGTTTGCGAGTCACGGGCGCAAAGTCGAATTTTGGGTGAAAAACCGCGTTTTCATGCGCTAAAAATTTCAGACAAGTGTCAGACTTCCAGGCAGGGGGAAACCGCAGGAGGCGTACCGAGGAGGCTTCCAGGAGCCTGGGGAAGATTATCCAAAAGTGTCCTTGACACTTAGAAATATTTTCAGAAAATCACGATTTTGTGAAAATTGACACGTTTCCCCTACTTCCACGCCAGGGGGGCGTCAATATGTTGTGAGGTACCCCAGGACAGTCGCCTAAATGTGGGTGAAGTTTGCGAGTCACGGGCGCAAAGTCGAATTTTGGGTGAAAAACCGCGTTTTCATGCGCTAAAAATTTCAGACAAGTGTCAGACTTCCAGGCAGGGGGAAACCGCAGGAGGCGTACCGAGGAGGCTTCCAGGAGCCTGGGGAAGATTATCCAAAAGTGTCCTTGACACTTAGAAATATTTTCAGAAAATCACGATTTTGTGAAAATTGACACGTTTCCCCTACTTCCACGCCAGGGGGGCGTCAATATGTTGTGAGGTACCCCAGGACAGTCGCCTAAATGTGGGTGAAGTTTGCGAGTCACGGGCGCAAAGTCGAATTTTGGGTGAAAAACCGCATTTTCATGCGCTAAAAATTTCAGACAAGTGTCAGACTTCCAGGCAGGGGGAAACCGCAGGAGGCGTACCGAGGAGGCTTCCAGGAGCCTGGGGAAGATTATCCAAAAGTGTCCTTGACACTTAGAAATATTTTGAAAAAATCACGATTTTGTGAAAATTGACACGTTTCCCCTACTTCCACGCCAGGGGGGCGTCAATATGTTGTGAGGTACCCCAGGACAGTCGCCCAAATGTGGGTGAAGTTTGCGAGTCATGGGCGCAAAGTCGAATTTTGGGTGAAAAACCGCATTTTCATACTTTAAAAATTTCAGACAAGTGTCAGACTTCCAGGCAGGGAGAAACCGCAGGAGGCGTACCGAGGAGGCTTCCAGGAGCCTGGGGAAGATTTTCCAAAAGTGTCCTTGACACTTAGAAATATTTTCAGAAAATCACGATTTTGTGAAAATTGACACGTTTCCCCTACTTCCACGCCAGGGGGGCGTCAATATGTTGTGAGGTACCCCAGGACAGTCGCCTAAATGTGGGTGAAGTTTGCGAGTCACGGGCGCAAAGTCGAATTTTGGGTGAAAAACCGCATTTTCATGCGCTAAAAATTTCAGACAAGTGTCAGACTTCCAGGCAGGGGGAAACCGCAGGAGGCGTACCGAGGAGGCTTCCAGGAGCCTGGGGAAGATTATCCAAAAGTGTCCTTGACACTTAGAAATATTTTCAGAAAATCACGATTTTGTGAAAATTGACACGTTTCCCCTACTTCCACGCCAGGGGGGCGTCAATATGTTGTGAGGTACCCCAGGACAGTCGCCTAAATGTGGGTGAAGTTTGCGAGTCACGGGCGCAAAGTCGAATTTTGGGTGAAAAACCGCGTTTTCATGCGCTAAAAATTTCAGACAAGTGTCAGACTTCCAGGCAGGGAGAAACCGCAGTAGGCGTACCGAGGAGGCTTCCAGGAGCCTGGGGAAGATTTTCCAAAAGTGTCCTTGACACTTAGAAATATTTTGAGAAATTTCCGATTTTGTGAAAAATGACCCCTTTCCCC
>NW_027193750.1:0-5000 GCF_032444005.1 Ranitomeya imitator | reverse complement strand
TGGGTGAAGTTTGCGAGTCACGGGCGCAAAGTCGAATTTTGGGTGAAAAACCGCGTTTTCATGCGCTAAAAATTTCAGACAAGTGTCAGACTTCCAGGCAGGGGGAAACCGCAGGAGGCGTACCGAGGAGGCTTCCAGGAGCCTGGGGAAGATTATCCAAAAGTGTCCTTGACACTTAGAAATATTTTCAGAAAATCACGATTTTGTGAAAATTGACACGTTTCCCCTACTTCCACGCCAGGGGGGCGTCAATATGTTGTGAGGTACCCCAGGACAGTCGCCTAAATGTGGGTGAAGTTTGCGAGTCACGGGCGCAAAGTCGAATTTTGGGTGAAAAACCGCGTTTTCATGCGCTAAAAATTTCAGACAAGTGTCAGACTTCCAGGCAGGGGGAAACCGCAGGAGGCGTACCGAGGAGGCTTCCAGGAGCCTGGGGAAGATTATCCAAAAGTGTCCTTGACACTTAGAAATATTTTCAGAAAATCACGATTTTGTGAAAATTGACACGTTTCCCCTACTTCCACGCCAGGGGGGCGTCAATATGTTGTGAGGTACCCCAGGACAGTCGCCTAAATGTGGGTGAAGTTTGCGAGTCACGGGCGCAAAGTCGAATTTTGGGTGAAAAACCGCATTTTCATGCGCTAAAAATTTCAGACAAGTGTCAGACTTCCAGGCAGGGGGAAACCGCAGGAGGCGTACCGAGGAGGCTTCCAGGAGCCTGGGGAAGATTATCCAAAAGTGTCCTTGACACTTAGAAATATTTTGAAAAAATCACGATTTTGTGAAAATTGACACGTTTCCCCTACTTCCACGCCAGGGGGGCGTCAATATGTTGTGAGGTACCCCAGGACAGTCGCCCAAATGTGGGTGAAGTTTGCGAGTCATGGGCGCAAAGTCGAATTTTGGGTGAAAAACCGCATTTTCATACTTTAAAAATTTCAGACAAGTGTCAGACTTCCAGGCAGGGAGAAACCGCAGGAGGCGTACCGAGGAGGCTTCCAGGAGCCTGGGGAAGATTTTCCAAAAGTGTCCTTGACACTTAGAAATATTTTCAGAAAATCACGATTTTGTGAAAATTGACACGTTTCCCCTACTTCCACGCCAGGGGGGCGTCAATATGTTGTGAGGTACCCCAGGACAGTCGCCTAAATGTGGGTGAAGTTTGCGAGTCACGGGCGCAAAGTCGAATTTTGGGTGAAAAACCGCATTTTCATGCGCTAAAAATTTCAGACAAGTGTCAGACTTCCAGGCAGGGGGAAACCGCAGGAGGCGTACCGAGGAGGCTTCCAGGAGCCTGGGGAAGATTATCCAAAAGTGTCCTTGACACTTAGAAATATTTTGAAAAAATCACGATTTTGTGAAAATTGACACGTTTCCCCTACTTCCACGCCAGGGGGGCGTCAATATGTTGTGAGGTACCCCAGGACAGTCGCCCAAATGTGGGTGAAGTTTGCGAGTCATGGGCGCAAAGTCGAATTTTGGGTGAAAAACCGCATTTTCATACTTTAAAAATTTCAGACAAGTGTCAGACTTCCAGGCAGGGAGAAACCGCAGGAGGCGTACCGAGGAGGCTTCCAGGAGCCTGGGGAAGATTTTCCAAAAGTGTCCTTGACACTTAGAAATATTTTCAGAAAATCACGATTTTGTGAAAATTGACACGTTTCCCCTACTTCCACGCCAGGGGGGCGTCAATATGTTGTGAGGTACCCCAGGACAGTCGCCTAAATGTGGGTGAAGTTTGCGAGTCACGGGCGCAAAGTCGAATTTTGGGTGAAAAACCGCATTTTCATACTCTAAAAATTTCAGACAAGTGTCAGACTTCCAGGCAGGGAGAAACCGCAGGAGGCGTACCGAGGAGGCTTCCAGGAGCCTGGGGAAGATTATCCAAAAGTGTCCTTGACACTTAGAAATATTTTGAAAAAAATCACGATTTTGTGAAAATTGACACGTTTCCCCTACTTCCACGCCAGGGGGGCGTCAATATGTTGTGAGGTACCCCAGGACAGTCGCCCAAATGTGGGTGAAGTTTGCGAGTCATGGGCGCAAAGTCGAATTTTGGGTGAAAAACCGCATTTTCATACTCTAAAAATTTCAGACAAGTGTCAGACTTCCAGGCAGGGAGAAACCGCAGTAGGCGTACCGAGGAGGCTTCCAGGAGCCTGGGGAAGATTTTCCAAAAGTGTCCTTGACACTTAGAAATATTTTGAGAAATTTCCGATTTTGTGAAAAATGACCCCTTTCCCCTACTTCCACCCTAAAGGGGCGTCAATATGTTGTAAAGCACCCCGAGACAGAGACCTAAGCGTGGGCAAAGTTTGGGTCTGATGGGTGGAACACTGAAAAAAACGCGATTTTCCACTTAGAACAAACATAGAACTTTCAGACTTCCAGGCGGGGGGAAAGCTCTGAAGCTGTACCGAGGACACTTCCATGGCCCCCGGATCGATTTTCAAGAACGAGTCCTTGGGACTTTGAAATTTTTCGGCGATGCGTTTTTGGCTTCCGGGAGCCGCAGAACGTTGGGAAATTCGTTCCGCTCGCCGGCTCCAGGTGTTTCGGGCTAGTCCAGGCCCCAGCTACGCCGCCTGGCCGCCAAATTTCGCAAAATCGAAAAAAAAAAAAATAGAACCGGAATGAGGAATTTCTGGCCGCCGGATCCGCCGCACAGCTCCAGGAAGTCGGACACTTTTCGGCTTCGCTCCCTTAAAGTGTGGGTCGGTGTTTCGCCATGCAAATACCCACTTTTGCACACCAGCTGCAGGATATAGGAGAGAGGGGTACCTCTCGGGCCCGACTGATTTCCGATGTTTTCGTGGTTCCTCAAGTCGGGTAGGCGGTTTGGCGAGTACCCCCCTGTTTGCATGGAAGTCCGCCCTCGCGTCGACACCAGGCTTCCGCGGCTCCAGGGGGACTCTTGCCGGTCGTCTGCCCCAAGTCAGAGACGCGTTTCCCGGGTCGCCTGAGCCTGAACGGACCCTCCCAAGCGTGTTCTGGTTCTCCGAGGGTGACGGATGTCAGAAGGGAGGCAGATCTGGAGTCTTCGTCCCGAGGAGGGCTCCAGGAGGGCGGATTGCACCCCCTGACTCGGTCCCCTCAGAGCAGGCTTGGCGTTTCTCTGTGTCGGATGTCTCCCGCTTCCACGCCACCGGGGAGACCTATGAGAGAATCGCACTGTGACCCGGATTCCGTCTCGAGGGCGCCCGTAGCGTGTCGGAGAGGGACCTCCAGGACTATCGGGCATGTTTCTTCCCCGTCTCCCCGAGGGGAAGGATGGCAGCGGGTGGGGTTTCTCACCCATGCCCCCCACCGGCTCTTCCTCCGATCGATTTGGCTCAGCGCTCCCGGGTGGGGAGGTGGTGCCGCTCGCTCGGCCCGGGCTTTGGAGCCCGCGTCGGTCTAAGGCGGGCGGTCTCCTTCCTCTTTTAACCCCCCGGGATTCAGGCACGCATCCTTGGGCGTGCACGCCGGCAGTCGCCTCCCGTTCGCAGGACGGTGGCTGCCGTGCAGAGGGGGAGTTTGACCCGAACTGTGGTACGGCAGGGGTCCGACGACCCGCGCGGGCGAATGGCGGGGCGCCCACCCACCTCGGCGTGGGGGCCCGTCGTCCGAATCGCTCCCCGCGCGGGGTAGCACAACGATCTTCTCCGAGGGCGGCCCTTTGACTTCCAGATGCGCAGCTTGCCCGCGGAGGCCCGTGCCGACCCCCACCCAGCGTCCGATGGGCGGCCTCCGCGGTGGGCATCGGCGAGAGCGGCGGCGGTGGGTGGCGCTTCCACGCCACCGCCGAGCTCCGCGTTCTCCAGTCTTTTCCCGAGCCCCTACGATAGTGGGGGGACGACAGATGCGTGGGGAGGCAGGCGGAGTGGGTTCTCACCGCGTGGTGTGCCCGGCCGAACGCCGTCGCCTTCCCCGCTCGTCCGACGTCCTCCGAGGCGGCTCGGAAGGGAGCGCGAGAGGGAGAGAGCGAGAGAGAGAGAGAGAGAGAGAGACCAAGCGGACGCCCCAGAGCGAGAAGGGAGGATGGAAAAGGGAGAGACGAGTGGGGCAAAAAGAGTTTTGGCGAAGGGGAGTACCCGGCGAACTGCCGCCCCGGGCTTCTTCTGTTCTCAACAGCGGAGGCACGGCTTTGGGGGGGAGACGCCGCTCGGTTGGGGCTCCTTTGAGGTTACGGGCAAGAGCCCGGGACGAGGGACTACGCCATAGGGCGACGCCGACACGGCCAGGCCAACTGCGCCCCCCGTGCGACCTCTGCGTCGCTGGCGGGCTCTGCGCCTGAGCCGCGGTGGACCCCGACGGCCAGCCCCCCTCTCCCACTCCTCGCGCCCGTCCGCCGGTGGGTCGAGGACCCCCCGCGGCGGAGGCAGGTCTAAGCCAGACGGAGGCCCCGCATAGGCCCCCCACCGCCCTGGCCCCTCTCCCCAGCAGCGACTCTGTGTGTCGCCCCGGGAGCGGTGGGTCACGAGGCAGGGTGGCCGTGGCGTCCTCCGAAGGCCAGTCACCTACGGCCCTCCCCGTGCAAGGGGTGGTTTTTACAACAGATGCCCTCCGATCGGGAGGCCGGGTCTAAGCCAGATGGTGGCGCCGCATAGGCCCCCCACCGCCCTGGCCCCTCTCCCCAGCAGCGACTCTGTGTGTCGCCCCGGGAGCGGTGGGTCACGAGGCAGGGGAGCCGTGGTGTCCTCCGGAGGCCAGTCACCTCGCCCTCTCCGTGCAAGGTGGGTTTTTTTCCAGACACCCTCCGCATCGGCCGCCTCGCACCGTACAGCGTGCACGATCTCCCCAGTGGCACTGCACTCGCCGTTCAGGCTCCTGTTTTCCTCCGGAAGGTGACGCCCCGGGATGCCCGCCTGCCGGCACGGACGACGAGGAGGATTTCCCTTCCTCCGGGTGCCCTTCCCGCTGCGGGGCTTCCTATCTGGCTTCTCTCCCCTCGATTGATTAAGTCCCTGGCCTTTGTACACACTGCCCGTCGCTACTACCGATTGGATGGTTTAGTGAGG